>NC_142187.1:2580000-2880000 GCF_026936395.1 Plectropomus leopardus | reverse complement strand
GAAAACTACAAGGTAGAAAAGTTTTTAAAAAATCTGGGGGTGTGGATTTAAGAAAGACCTGTGTGGCCCGCTCCTCATCACTGCTTCTCTACATTGCAGACACTCCTCCTGCTTGCTTTCTGCTTAGCTGTGATTTTTGCCATTTTTTATACTTTTTAATAACAAATCATATGAGGACGTTTCCTGTAATTAATTGAGCAAATCATTTATGACAACTCTGGATTGCTATTATCTACTCTGAACTCGGGATGTCCCGCTTGGATGCAAAGGATGGGTATTGGGCCCCATTTGAAACATTTTTTAATTGACCAGTATCAATAATTTTGAGCATGCGCCCTGCCTGATCCTTTTTTTCAGATTTGCTGTCACACAGCGATGTAAACATAGAGCACAATTTGTGGAAGATTTTCAGGTTTTACTGTAATATTGCTTCTCTAATATCATAATAATAATAATAATAATAATAATAGCAGTAATGGGATACATAGACTGCAATACAACTACGTAAAGCCAAACAGTCCCTTTGAACCCAAGCGAGGGGAAACAAGAGTGTGGATAGAATTAAAATTAGAGGGCAAATAATGCAAAATGCAAGTAAAATGTCAGTATAAAATAATACAAAGGAATACACAAAAAAACAACTACAGGGGCGATAAAAGTAATAAAACCACAAAAAAGTAAATAAAATAAATTAAACATAAATTAAAAAGGTAAACATTGTTTTTTATGTTCAGCTGAAGATGCTACACTACTTAATTTTTATTGCTGATTTTTAGTGAACTAGTTTTACTATCATGCTGTAATAAACCGAATTCTGACCAATTTTAAGTTCAGCTATAACACTACTTTGAAGGGAAATTTTGATTACATTACTCATTTGTAGTGTTCTGTACTTTTATTACAGTGCTACACATTGAGAGCACAAAGAAAATCAAATGCTGCACTAAGTGGAACTGTGATAAGAGTCATATAAAAATAGGTTTCAGTTTGTTTACTTTGTTATTTTGTAAAGAGAATCATTTGTTTTGCTGAGACAATAGAGAAAAACTATACATGTCAGGTCATGTGATGATAACTCTGTAACTCCACAGTAAGGAAGATGTTGGGATGTGGTTGGAAGCTAGTGAGCAGACCTTGACTTAAGTTTTTTTAGATTTAAAACAGACGTAACAGTTTAACTTCACTGGAAGCCTTTTCTGAATATTGCTGTTTTGAAGCTATCCTCTGTGGGCCCCGTGGTGAAACTGTCTCTGAGCATGCACAGCAGCAGTTTCATTTCATCCATATCTGCATTTTTTGACAATCTGCATCGCTATGCCTCTTATTTAGCCAGTGCCTCCAGAAAATCCAAATATAGACGTGAAATGACATTTATCCATGCTTGTGTTCATGAATAACATGCAGCCTGAGGGGGAAATATGCCACCTCGTTAGCAATGCAGCTAGCTGCTCATACATCTAAATAACAATATCGAGGAAGAAAACAGCCACATATTGCAGAAAACATATATTCTCTTATAAGTAGTAAACCTGTTCTCTACCACACACTGTACTACAAGATTTTACACAGTGATGGTGGTTAGTTCACTGCTTTGGTGTAGACTGAAATTTCCCCCCAAAAAACAAAAAAACTATATGATGGAATGTTGTGGATTTTGGTAGAGCAGGATGAATCCTAATGACGCGATCCTCTGAACTAAAAATGTCCACTAAGCTACTTAGGCGACTACGACACTTTCTTTAGGTGAAAATAAAATTTTTGTTGTTCATTTTTAGTGGACTAATTTTGTATAATGCTGGGATAAGCTAAACTGTGACCGGTAAATGAAAGTTCAGCTATAACACCACTTGAAATGAAATTGTTATTATATTACTCATTTGTAGTCTTCTGTGCTTTTATTACAAAACAACACTAAGTGGATTTGAGAGCTAATTCTGAAGACACATCTGTTTACTTTGTTATTTTACTGAAAAAAAGCTGCACAAGGTGGAATTGTGTTATGAGCCATAAAAAATATTTTTAGTTTGTTTACTTTGCTATTTTGCAAAAATAAAATAATCCTTTTTTTCTTGTATTGCATTGCAGAGCTCTTAAACTGTCAAGCATATACACTGGATTGATTTTAATAATTTTAAAGTACCTGAAGTGTGACTTTATGCAGTGACAAGGTCAAGGTCAGATTTATTTATATAGCACATTTGAAAACAACCAAGGTTGACCAAAGTGCTGTACAAAAGTATTGGACAAAATAAATAGTCAATAGAAATACATAAAATGCAGTATGAAATGCACAACTAAAAACCAACATACCAAACAATTAATCAAATACAAATATGAGGAATGACTGGCTCAATATAAGTCAAAGGCCAACGAGAAGAAGTGGGTCTTGAGCAATGACTTAAATTATCCAAAGTCTGGGAGCTACAGCTGTATTACCCAAGAAAATACAAGTATCAGATTTAGACACGGTATCTGTGGATTCTCAATATCAAATGATGTGGATCGAGTTAAAAAGAACTGAACTGTCTTCTCTTATCCACAATACTCACACTAACAGGAGCTGAGTGGGTACAGACAGACTGTGCTGTCCCTCTCTGCTCATCAGGACTGCAGTATCACAGACTGCCACAACTGTTACAGAACATTGCTTTACTCAAATCAGTGACAACTCTGATGTGACACCTTGACCATTAGCTTACGACTCTCATGTGACACCTTGGTCATTAGCATACTACTGGTCAACCTAGGTTTTATATTCCAGCTCTCTGCCATTCAACTTTTAGAACTGAAAAAGCCTTTTGGAGAAGAGGCAAAACATCTTCAAGAAACCTCAAGTCCAGTTTCCACTTTAAAAGAAACCTTGGATTACCATGACCTAGATGACTGAGAACCTACAGACATGGTAAATATTATATCTGCAAAAGCATGTTACTGTCGCTGCCAATTCTGAGGCCTATGCATAAACAGTCTCTGTGGGTCCCCCACCATTCCCCTATTGATCCATGTCTATCTCACGCACTATTTGATTGTTTTTATTTATTTATTTTTTTATAGTAAAGACATGGCAGTGAACACTGGAGCTCTGGCTGCATTTGGAGACGAATCATAGTGCAAGAGGCGGACTAAACAATTTTGCACATTGATATCAGGTAAATCAAGCTGAGTCACATTTCTTTTTAGAGCATATTAAAAAACAACAAATGTTGACCAAAGTGCTTTCGGGGAAATAAAATAGAACAAAAGCATGATTGAATAAAAACACAGGAAATGTATATAAATAAAAACGGCTATACATAGGAGAAAGTAAGTAAAAGGGGTTTTTAAGGCAGGTGCCTTAGAGAGCTTCCACTTTTTTTAATACAATACTTTAATCTTTCAACCAATTTACTTTTTAATTCAGTGATGGCACAAATTACTTCTTAAACAAAATATTATTTTCCAGCCTTACAGAGAAATACTTGATCTGTTCCCCTAAACCCACAGATTAAAAAGTGTCACTTAGAAAGTGTTCAGCAAATCAATTCATTTCCAAAATCAGCTCATTTTAACATTAACCCCCTCCCCTTTTTCACTTTAAAGGATGGATGGTTTAACAGACAGTTCTTACAAATTTGGGTGGAAAAGGACATTTTCCAATATGTAAAAGGTTAAAATATACAAATATCTTCTGTTATGAACGACAATCATCTGTTAACAGTGCTACAAAATGTCTGCACTGCTTTTTATGATTAAATTCAGTCACACTCTTTTAAACAAATTTGTTTGAACAAATAAATACTAATTTAAAATTAGTATTCCTGCATTTTGTGAATTTAATATATTCTAACTGTGCTGTTAAAATGGCATTACATTTGATTAAGAGCGCATGATGACTTGTTTAGCACTCAAAACTCAAAGTTTAGGATTTAGGACTCAATTGCCAGTCTTGTTTTGGGACTTGACTCAGGACTTGAGTGCAAAAACTTGAGATTTATAACTTGCAAAACAATGACTCGGTCCCACCTCTGCTGAGTGGTCACACTGGCTTTGCTCATACTAACACGATTCCGCCCACCTGCCAGGATTTATTACAACAGGATCCACTTCTTGTGTGGTTTAGAAATAAGAGACGATAAGACATGTATGTCTGGCCTGTAGCATCACGGGCTGTACAGGACACAGTGGAGAAGAAACAAGCTTGCTCATGTACTATTGTCGATAGTAGTACAGCCTGAATGTTGCAAGAACATCACTGATTTCCTGCCAGACTTTGTGATCTGTGTGGGAAACATTTATTTGTGGTTTCAGTGGGAGTTACGTGCTGAATATTCCTTGAGATGGAACATCTCCTTTTCAAGGGACTCTTGCAATAACTCTAACTGAAGACAGCTTCCTGAACACAGCTGTCATCACAGTACTCAGCTGGTTCCTATTTTTTAAAAAAATGAACTCAACAAACACCTTTATGAATCAGCTTCAATGTCTGAGTAAATATGAATATTCAAACTGTAGCCGCATGTCTTCCGCATCTGAAAACTGTCCTCTGACCGCTGCTGGCTCCAAGCCTTTAAAACCTGAGCAAAAAGGTTTAAATCTCTTCAAATACATGAGAAAAGGCAATGAGCAAATTGCAAGTATAAAATACACCGCAAAGAAGTTTTCACGCTCGCATGAGGTGGTATTTCATGCGCTTCGAAAAAAAAAGCCATATTTTACAAAACTGCGATGGAAACATTCTTTTGCCTTTTATAGATCACATGATGCTATAGCTATGTGCTTGTCAGTAGGAACTGGCTCTATCGGCATGATGCAGCAGGAGCGACAAAAGGTGTTATTGCATCACATAACTCTTCAAAAGTTGAGCTGATCATCTGGAAGTTTAGAATCCACAATCCAACAAAGCCTTTCCATTATCGTTCCATAGCACACCTTTGTGGCCTTGGATTGGAAATAATGACGGCTAGTGTGGTGACTGCAATAGAAATAAAGCTGCTAATGTTTTCAACATCCATCACCATGCTTCTTGGAATGTTATCACCAGACGAGAAGTCACAGAACATCACTTTATGGAAACATATTGCAATAGTTTTATCCACTAAAGTTTCAAAAATATCGCTTAAGTTTTGCACAAATCTATAATGGAAACTCATCTACTGGCAGCCCCATCGCTCAGGCAACTCTCCAAATGTAGTTTATATACCTAAACGTTATATTTCAGACTGTCAACTGATTAATTTTTTTAAATTGCAATCAATCACAGAATTTCTGTAGTTAATCACGATTTTTTGCATTTTTTTTAAATCATGTTTTCAATTTCATTATTCTTCATCTCAAAACAGTTTTAAAGTCCATATTGACAAGGGGAGGCATATCTTACCATATTGTCTTGATTAGGAATCAAATGTTAAAAAAAAAACAAAACGACCTTGGACTAGCATAAAGTGAGCACGTCTGTAAAAGGGAAGACTCATGGGTACCCACAGAACCCATTTTCATTCAGTTATCTGGAGGTCAAGGGACTGCCTTGGGCTGAGACCTGTTCCTCTACCAAGCCTTCTTCTGGTTAATGTCCACTCGCATGCAATGGATGAGATGCGACTGGCGACTGAGGCTTTCTCAGCAACGGGAGATCACAGACTCTGCGCACATCTTCACAGAGACATGGTTAACCCCTAACATTCCGGATGAAGCTGTTGCACTGGATGGGCGGACTTTATTCAGAGCAGTCAGGCCACATGACTCCTGCAAGAGGCGAGGAGGAGGGCATTGTGTTTATACAAATGATGCTTGCTGCTCAAAAGCAGTTAAAGTGGATGGACTGTGCTCACCAGGTGTTGAGATTTGGGTGCTAAGATGTCATCCTTATTATCATCACAGGGAATTCACCAGTGTTTTTATTGTTGCTGTTTACATTCTCCCAGATGCAAATTCAAGAAATGCACTTCTGTGCCATCTTCAATGCTTCAATGCTGCCATCAGCAGCAACATCACCAAGCAATCGCTGGAATCTGGTGATTTTAATCAAACAGACCTCAAATCTGTCTTACCCAAATTCCACCAGCATGTCCATATCCCCACCAGAGGAAGGAATATCATGGACCACGTGTATACAAATATTCCTGACAGCTACAAAGCCCTCCCACATCCTCACTTTGGCCTATCAGATCATATTTCTCTGCTCCTGCTGCCGACATATTGTCAGCTGATAAAAAGGCTCAAACCAACAGTAAAAACTGTTGAAGTGTGGACAGATGAAGCCACAGCAGCTCTATAGGACTGTTCTGAGTGCAAAGATTGGCCAATTTTCAAAGATGCTGCCACTCTACATAATAAAAGATCAATCTCGAAGACTATGCATCTTCTGTGACATCATCCACCTATCTATCCATCCGTTTTCATCCGCTTATCCAAGGCCGGGTCGCAGGGGCAACAGGCTTAACAGAGCACTCCAGGTGTCCCTCTCCCCAGCAACACTTTCTAGTTCCTTCTGGGGGGCCCCAAAACATTTCTAAGCAAGACGAGATATGTAATCCCTCCAGCATGTTCTGCATCTGCCCCGGGGCCTCCTACCAGTACGACGTGCCCAGAACACCTCCAGCACCCTGGGGTAGACTTTCCCTGGTAGGCTGAATAGTGTGATACCCCAATATTTGGAGCACACACTCCGTTCCCCCTCTATGAAAATGGGAACCACCACCCCCGGTCTGCCACTCCACAAGCACCGTACCCAACCTCCACGTGACACTAAACAGGTGTGTCAGCCAAGAAAACCCCTACAATGTCCAGAGCCTTCAGCATCTCAGGGCGAATCTCATCCAGACCAGGTGCCTTGGCACTGAGGAGCTATTTGACTGCCTCAGCACCCTGGCCAGAGATACAGATGAAGGTTCCCCCAAGTCTTCAGAATCTGCCTCCTCCACAGATGACGTGAAGGCAGGGTTCAGGAGGTCCTCATAGTGTTCCTTCCACCATTTGACAATATTCCCAGTCCGGGTCTGCAGTTCTCCTCTCCTGCTGAGTACAGCCTGAGACAAACCCTGCTTGACAAACTCCCTTGAGGCTAACTGAAAGTCCTCCTCCATGGCCTCCCCAAACTCCTCCAGAGTTTCTGATTTGCCGACCTCCGCCACTGCAGCCCTTCTGGCCAACCGGTACCTGTCCACTGTTTCCGGAGGCCAACAAAGCCTTGAAGGCCTCCTTCTTCAGCCTGACGGCCGGCTCCGGCTATTCCCTCCCAGAGAGGTAACGTTCCACATCCCTAGAACCAGTTAGTGACACTGAGGATTGAACCCTTTATGAACTGCTCTTAGTCTCGCCCCTCCCCCGAGACCACTTTGCCTTGGGAGACCCTACCATGGGCTAGTATCCCCAGACAACACAGCTCCCAGCGACAGTAAAAACATGAAGATGATTGTTGATTTTAGAAAGAAGGAGACAAAGACACACACTCCTGTCTACATCAGTGGAGCTGAGGTGAAGCGAGTGAAGAGCTATAGGTTCCTTGGAATTACTATCACTGAAAACCTACTGTATCTTGGTCATCACACATCACCACCCATGTTAAACAAGCACAGAAAAGGCTCAACTTCCAGCAGAAACTTAGGAAGGCTTAATTCCAGAGCAAGATCCTGGTTAACTTCTACAGAAGAGCAATAGAAAGCATACTGAGTGGAAACATCACGAACTGCCATGGTTCGTGCACAGCCCAGGACAGGAAGGCTCTACAGAGAGTGATTAAAACTGCCCAGAACATCACTGGTTCCCATCAACAGAGCATCGGTGACCTTGGTGACCTTGGTGAAGTCTGATGCCGAACCACCAGATTCCGGAGCAGCTTTTTTCCCCAGGCTGTGAGACTCCTCAACTCCAAAAAGCCAACGCCAAAAAGATGCAGCAACATTTAGGATCAACTTTAATTTCACTTCTTCTTAAATCACGTTTAAGAAAAATGGAAATAAATCTACTTTGTACCTTGTACATTGTAGATGTTAAAGTGAACTCTTGACTAAGACTGGCACAGTACCTGTTTATGTCCTATTATCCCTTGTGTATGCAAAATATTGCCAGGTGGCTGAAATGCTATTTTTTTAGGTTCCTCTCTGCACCTCGCACTTTCATCTGTACTCATCTTGTCAAACTTTCCTCCTCCATTCATGCAGAGCAGGACAGCAGCACTAAACTTCTAAAGCTAACTTGCATATATGCAGATTCTCAGAGGTGTAATGTAAAAAAAAAAACCTGTATATTATATTTATATTAAGTACTCTGTACTGTTACAGTACTTAAGTATTTTTGGGAGTATTTTTACTTTAATTGAGTTTTTATATTCCTGTCAACTTTCACTTTTACTTTATATTTCATAAATCAATTGTATACTTTTACTCCAATAGTTTTCCTTACTCATCGCAGTTGATTACTGCAAAGTAGGAAAAGAAGGAGGGAGAAGGAGACAGGCAGAGTAATGAAGGAATCTATGGGAAGTAAAAGCTGAATTTGGTTCACTGGAGTTCGTTATCTGTGAGCTGGGTGGGAAACTGATGATGAATTCTTATTTGATGCTTTGTATTTTGATTTATTTAATGTCTTCAGCTGTATGAACACATTGTAAAATGAAGGATCTTCTAAGTAGCACAAGTTCTGTACAATGATTTCATGGGGCAGTATTGCAGTTTTTGTTTTTTGGCTGTGTCCATGTGGTATAAGTGCTGTATTGTTGCTGAAATAGCACATGACTTTTTTTTGTATTAAAACCATTTCCTTAAGTGGAGCCCAAACTCTTAATTCTTTTGTATATGAAACTAGGAAGACAAAGATCCAACAAAATAGCATTTGAAATCTTGTGTTTGATTTCTCACAGATTCATAAACATAACCATGAAAGTTTTCAGTGCAAATCAACATCGCTGTGATTTTCCAGATATGTCTATCAAAAATTCTTGAATATTTTAACACAAATGCAGTTTGCATCACGGTTCCTTCAAAATATGAGACAGTGTACTGTAATCACTAAAACCTCTTCTCTGTTACAGATTAATCAAAGCTGTCATTGCCTACATCTGTCTCAAGCCTCCTCCATCTCTGGCTCTGTAATACTTAGATTAAGACACAAACTTTGAGTGTTGGCTGTGAGGGTGCCTAAGGGCTAAACATGGAATATGAGGATAATCCTTATCGAGGGAGGTTTTTACCC
Organism: Plectropomus leopardus; assembly: GCF_026936395.1. Lineage (NCBI taxonomy): Eukaryota > Metazoa > Chordata > Actinopteri > Perciformes > Serranidae > Plectropomus > Plectropomus leopardus. Next base: position 2,870,832 of record NC_142187.1, on the reverse strand, counting down.
AGTAAATTTAAATATGCAGGGAGAAAAGCCTCCTCCTCCCTGTCTCAGCCTCCCAACCCTCAGCTCGTCTCCAGACGGAGCTGACTTGACGACTGTTTCAGCAGAATAATCTGGTTGCTTTTGGACAGGGTCAGGGCAGCTCAGCTCATGGTTTCTGATGCATCAGCAGAACGTTAAACGTTCACCGTGGCCTCATGTGAAAGAAGGATCTCTGGCTTCTTGCTCCTGGAAGTCAGCTCCTCTGACTGACATGTAATGTGTTGAAAAACTGTTGGGCTGAATGTCAAAGGACAAGCTTCAATTTTTTTTAGTCTTAAAGAGGGACACCACCGATTTGCCACATCAACATGTGTCTCCAGGTGTTGTGGGGGACCAATGCAAAAATTGAAAAAGTCTTCTGTGTGAATTCTGATAAATGTCATCAAGTGATGTCCCATGAGTCAGCATTGGTTGGCTCAGAAGACTAGTTTGAAAAAAAAAAAGAAAAGAAAAGTGTGATTTTGAAAAAAAGTGGGCTGAGCAGATCTCTGTAGCCAGCTGCCCATCTCTGTTTGTAGGTAGAGGCACCAGACTACAGACCACTAGCATGACACTTCTCCATCTCTCAAACCCAGACTAGATCAAAACCTTGTACATGACTGGACTTTGCATGACACACTAACGGGATTTTAATATAAAATGAGGACTTTTAATTTAAAAACTTTATGGCTTTGAACAGTTGGGGGTTCAGTCACAAAGTTTCGTTGGCCTTGACCTTCACTTAAAGAGCCAGCATATTGTGGTGGTCCAGCCTAAAATTCATGTCATGTTAAAATGAAGAACAGAACTTTTACGCATGGGATACACTACACCATTTTCACAGTCCTCAAAGCACAAAAAACTGGGGGTACACATTAACTGACTTTCTTCCACAGATTTTTTATGACAACTTCAAAACGGTCACTTAATGACTGCACAAGATGAGGGATCATAGACTACATGACTTGTAACGCCAACTGAATGCACCAAACTCTCATGAAAACACTCAAGAGAACAAGAACTCTTAAGAAGAAGAGGGAGAAGAAGAAGAAGAAGAAGAAGAAGAAGAAGAAGAAGAAGAAGAAGAAGAAGAAGAAGAAGAAGAAGAAGAGAAACAAACATGGATACAGAACAGGCAGCAGCAGTGTTTATATGCACCAACATCTGCACTGAGAAAGAAAAGAAACAGAGAAAACGCATTTTGCTGAATTGGTGGAGGGGTAGACGTGGGGAGTATGGACTTTACAGACTGCAGAGGGAGCTTGCGGTGAGTGAACAAAGTACCCTCTGGTAAAGTAACATGCTGGATTGTAGCCTAAGCAATGCTGGCTAACACTAGGTACAATGTAACGATAATGATAGAATGTTCATTGGCTACTGACAGTATGTATTCCCTGGTTAGGTTGGTGACCAGTGTACACTACGCCACAGCATCAGCTCTAAAAAATCAAACGTTTGATGCGCTCTGACTCAGGAGCATGTCAGGAGAAGCCTGTTCTCCTCATACACTTGCCATGCCAACTGTTTGCAATTGGTGCTGACTGATACAAGCGAGGACGGAGTTGTCCTGCTTGTGAATCCTCTAGAAAATCTTGTCTTAAGATGTGTCGTGTAACCCCAGCTTTACGCAGTTGGAGATACACTGGAGCTGATTTCTCTGGAGCTGCACCCACAAATCATGCAATACAACCCTCCCCTCTTCAGCTCCAGGTGATGATGTACATTGGTAATGTGCAGCCATCCAACACTACCAGAGCCAAGTTCCCCCGATAACTATAGTTTGTGACATGTAATATCAGATCTAATTACTAAATGACAAATTCTGTCATTGTGGTAGCACCCATTCCGAACAGGTTATCTTCATTTCAGTTTTAATCAGTATCTCATTTTCACCATCTCCTCGTAATGGTGGCGGCACCCATTCTTACATTGTAACACTTAACAGTAATTAACTCCATAATTTCACCATTCTAACATTACAGTGGTTACAGAAAATGAACCAAAAAAAGGTGTACTTTACTGTACTAAACTCATGTACCAGCTGTCTAGTTTGGTATCTAGCCTTTTTAGCTCCCTTAAAAACTATAAAAAGGATGTTGACTGGTACTGGTGTAATTGGTGGAAGGGTCCCACAAACAACCAAATTTTGTATGGGAGTCCAGAGTTTACTTCCCGTGTGGACGTTTGTTTCTTTCTACACCTTACCGTGTGCCTTATTTTGCCTAAACCTAATCATACAAAACTCAATTGTCTAATCCTAACCATTTTGAGGGTCTGCATTGGTTGCCAAGTGTTATTGTGAAAACATAAGGTGCATGCTGCATCATCCCACCATGTGCATTTATTGACATCCCGGTAAGGGCATCTTGGAGCGTAAACAGCTGACGCAGAAGGATACTTGAGACATTGACGCAGAAGGTCACAGTCATGCAATGTTGCTAAACTCAGGCTGATACTAGAAGGGACCATCGAAATCTGCCATGTAAGTGAGCTGTCCTCAATGCATATGATAACATTCAACAAACGTGAATGACCTTTAACACCTCTCAGTTTCCACACCTGAAACAGTCTGTCATTATCCTCTGTACCTAACGGGAACTCTAAAAGGTCTTACAAAATGTGATTTTATTGCAATGTTATCAGTGCTCACAATCTTACTGCTGATTTAGGTGTGAAACGCGCTGGTGTTGACCTTGCAGGTAAGAATGTTTTTCTTGGTTGTCACTGTGTTCTGGGCTTGTTCCTGCAGGCTGCTGTCTGTTCTCTACCATCTGCAGAGATACTTTTTCAGCAGCTTGTTTTGGGGACATCAGTGTATTTTATTTATTTTCAGCCTCATGCTCCTTCTGTAGATTTGCTTTTCAGTCTGAATGATGTACAGGTATGGCTCTTCAAGGTTCTTCAGAATGACAGCTGGTTGCCATTGGCTGCCTGCTTCTTACTGTTTCTTCTTCTCTCACCTCAGATAGTTTCCCTGTTCCACAGCCAAAGTAGTGTTTCTGCACAGTGTGTCTGTTTGCCCATCTGCTCTGTACATGCTTATACACTCTTGACTTTTTTACATTTCTATTTCTGTTTTCAGTGTCATACCCATGGGAAGCTGTGAAAGGAAGTAGCCCACTCCATCCAGTGGTGTGTTTCTGCGCTCCAAATGGGGAACGTATGGATCTCAGAGACTTTCCTGTGCTTTTTTGTCAGTCTTGATCAGTTGAACAGCTCTTTCTGCCTGTCCATTGGATGTCCATTTCAGCTCCCAGCTGGTTTCAAATTCCTGCATTTCTCCACTTACTAGTTGTTATCCATTGTCTGAAAAGAGCTTGTCAGGTACTCCGTGTCTTGGAAAAAAAGGATTATATCCAATTTTTTTTTAGTAGAGTTCTCTCAGGGGCTTGATGAGATATCACATGCTCTCTGTGCTTGTTTCTCTTTTCTTTTCTTTTCCTTATTTTTTGCATGCTGCACATTTTTGCACAACTCGTTTTGCAATTTCTGGTAAAAGTAGGATATTTCTGGCTCATTCTTTATGCTTCACTAATCCCAAATGTGTCTCATGAATTTTCATGAGCATCTCCTCTCCCATCTTCATAGGCAATACCAGTTTTGAATCACTAGTCCTTCAGAGTATGTCAACTCCTCTCTTTAAGTCCAGCACTTTTGTATTGACTTTGCAACTTGGTTCCACTATATTGCCTCTCTGACCAGCCTTACATCCCCATCCAGCTCTGTTGCATTTCTGAGTTGCTGACTCCTCTTCTCTGTAACAGAGTAACTTTTGAACTACATATAGGTCACATCCAACATCTCCTTCTGTCTGTCATTTTAGCGATCCTTCAGGCTGGCTCTGCTTAATGCATCAACAATCTGCACGTTCTTTCCAAGCTTGTATCTCACATGTGGGCTGTAATTTCTGCAGTCTCATTTTCAACTGCTGCAGTTTAGCTGGAGCTTTATGAAGTGAATTTTTGAAAATTGTCTCCAACAGTTTGTAAACCAACTCCTGAATAAAACCTGAATAAAACCTGAATATGTCTCCCATACAGGTACTGTTGAAATTTCTCTTACAGTCATATACGATTACTAGAATAAGTTTTAATTTGAACATATCTTTGTTCACAGTCTGTTGGTGACCCTCAGCCATATGCCACAGGTTGTCCTTGCAGGAACTGTGCTCCCACACTATCTGAGCCTGCATCCACTGTCAGCGTGACAGGCTCTTCAACAACATAATACTTTAACACTGGTGTGTAGCTCACATCTTTTAGCTGTGTGAAGCTCTTGTTCTGTTCATACCTCCAGTGCCAGATGGTTTCTCCTTCCAGTAGCTTCCTGAGAGGTGCAGACACTTCTAAAGAGATCTTGGATGAGTTTTGTTTGGTACTGCACCATCCCTGTGAATCTTTGCAGTGCTGCCTTGTCCTTTGGCTCATCAAGTTCTTAAATGGTTTGCACTTTGTTTACATCAGGTTTCAAGCCATCCATGCTCAGCACATGCCCTGAGTAGCTGATTCCACCACCAAATTTGCATTTGTTTCTATTTAGTCTAGTTCCCATGATTAGTTTTGATCACTTCCTGAACTTAATTTTGAACCATCCAGAGCATTTTGACCAAAGCTAAATTATATCAAAACCTGAAAAGTTGGTTCCATCCAGACCAGCTGCTTATCAGGAAAGAGGTATTGGTGGATTTTAAAACTTGTTATCATGTGACTCTCAGTTGGTGCCCCACAGAAGAATTTCATCTGTCATATTCATAGCTCCTTCCATTCATTCTTAATGCTGGGGCAGAGACCTCTGACACACCTCTAATCTGATGAAACTGTCTGTTCTCACTCTGAACTTGTCATGCGTCGAATGAGACTGCAATATCATATACCGGTGGGCGCATCCACATGCAACGCACATGGGTGGCGTCACTTGAGATTGCGGCCAGACGGAACCAGTTGTGTGTCAGGTAATAATGCTACTCGTAACGGTGTAATATAAGGAGCACAGTGCACTTATAATGCAGGTGGGTGGGGAGGTTGATGGGTCCCACAAACAAGTGGCTTCCTGTGTGAATGAGTGTTTTTTCTACACTTTACAATATTCCTCTTTTGCCTAAACCTAACCATCCAAGACTTTGTTTCCTAACCATCGTGACAGTCAGCGTTGTGGTGTAAACACAAGGACCATGCTGCTTCATCCATCCATGTACATTTGTTGACTTCATGTTAATGGGACTGGACTTGCCAGTAGTCTGAGAACACCTTTGCTTTCAGCATCTCTGCAACAACTTTCTCTGCTGTTTCCAGAGGATAATGCTCTCCTTTTGATGCTTTGTTGAAGTCCTGTTTACGCCTCAAGATATGCCCTGATCTTTTTTGTTTTTACAAGTCACCATGCTGCTGACCCATTCAGTGAGTTCTGTCTGTTTTTCTGACACCAGGGCTTTCCATTATCCTCAGTTTCTTCTGCATTTCTTTTTTTCAGGGCCACAGGGACATTTCTGGTTGGCTGAGTCACTGGTGGAACTTCTGGGTTTTACTTTAATATGGTTAACTTCTTTAACACAGCCCAGTCCAGTGAATAAATCATTTTCAATCAAGATGTCTACCTGTTTCTGTGTTTTTTCACTTGGATAATCTTCCTAGTTAAAGACTGCACATGCTTCTAAGTAATTATTTTGCATCTGGCTTTAGTACTTGAATATCCAGACATGAGTATTTGTCCATGTTTCTGCTTTTAAGGTGCTTCTCTTTTTACCCTTCTAAAAAGCCACTGGCTTTTTGCATGATTTGTTCAGTTTCTTTTCATTCAGTTTCAGTGCTTCCAGTTCTCTCTTGGATATGACAGTGCAGTCAGCACCTGTATCTATCAACACTGTGGGTGTCTGGTTGTTTATTTTCAGCATTTCTTTCCAGTCATTTTTGTCTGTTTGCACATCCACTTTGTCCAGCTTGCTAAAATGACTCATTTCTATTTCTCTCCTATGAATATGTCATCATCACTTGCTGTATCATATTGATTCCATGTATTTTCCATCAAATCTCTGTATGTACACGCCTTGCACCCATTCTTGCATAGTGGTGACATGAGTTACATATTTGGTCATATGTAGGACATGTTTTTTGGCTCATGTTTACACCTGCACTTTCTACAGTCTGCTTGTGATTCTCTTTCTTAGACTGTGCTATCCTCCTTTCCATCTGAACTACCCCATCTGTTTCTTCATGTTGCTTTTTAATCTGGCTTTGATTCACTTTACTAGCCTGGTTATGCCTACTCCTCTTTGTAGCATTAAATCCAGCTCTCTTAGCAGTTTGTCTCAAATCTGATCTGTTACACCACAAACAACTCTGTCTCCTATCAATGACTCGTTTCAGTGTTTTTTTCAGATTAGTTATATAAGCACAGATGGACTCTATATTCCCTTTCCCCTGAGTGTATAACCAATGCCTTTGGTGTAACATTGGTTTTCAAGGTTCATGATAGTTTTTGAGCAGTTGTTTTAACATTTCAGGTCATCAGCATCATTGTCACACTCATAGAATGATGGATGAAGATGTATGACATGACAGCTCCCCCAAAAGTAAAGCCAAAACATCTCGATTGCCCTCAGGTGGCTGGCTGCAGTATTGGTCATAAAGCCTGCCTCCACCATGTTAGTAAATGGGACATGGGCCAAACTAAAAAATCTCAAAGTACAAATCAAATAAAGTTTTCCTCAACAATGGTTTCTGTCATTTAACATATGCTTGGCTGGAATGAGTTATATAATGCTAAAAAAAGGGGATCTGATGCTGTGATTGATACCTGTGTCAGCAAATCAGTACACTCAAATTCAATGGCGCTGCTTGTGATTCGTCAGATGGGTGTTTGAGTGGGCGCTCGAAGACCGCAGACATCACTACCGATTCTGTCTTAAAATTAAGTCACCAGATGGCAGCGGCTGTATGCAGAAAATTTTGGCTTCACTTGATGTGGACATGTCGTCCATCTTTATATACAGTTTATGGTCAAACTGAAAAAGCTGAATTAGGGCTGTGTGATATGGCTTTACAATAACATTGCGATATTTAAGGCTATATCACGATACATGCTATATATCTCAATATTTTTAAATGTACTTTAAACTAATGTTAACTACTATAATACAAAATTACTGAATGAACTGCAGTTACAATACTGTTAAATAAAGTAGCTACTGCAATAAAATAAAGTTAAATCAACTGCTGTTATAATAAAAAATCCTAAAATTCACCGAAAAGGAAGTTCAATAAAGTACTTTCATAATGAAATTTGAAAAAAGTATTGTCATAAATAAAGAAATCAAAGCTGGACCCATGGTGCGGTTATTTTGAAGGACCTGGCTTGTCTCAGGCAGGAAGTGTTGATGTTTTTGTTGTGGAATTGAAGCTTCCGGTCAACAGTTGGATGTTAGCGTTAGCAGACAGTTAAACAGATACCACAGCACCTTTAACCGTGAGAATTCATTCACTGTGAGCAGCAACAATGTAACAGCTCTGCAGTTCAAATATTACTAATATTTGCAAGATGCTCTGGTGCTCCGTGGTTGCAAAATGTGACTAAATAGTCAAAATTAGAGCTCTGACACACACATCACCTACTCACACTACCAACACTACCACTAGTCACAGTCTGAAGCTCTGCAAAAGCCCTGCTGTTTTTGTGTGTCGTTGAGAGAGAGAGAGAGCCTTCAGAGTAAGTGAGGGAACCCAAACCCCTGTGGCTAAAAAAGCACCGTGACAATTTATACGCGATATCCACAATATTGTACCTCGAGTATATTCCATATTTTGCCGTACCTCTACCTTGAGTGTTATATGTAGTATGTCCACTGCAAAGGGTCAATATGTAATGACTTGGGATGGACATGCTCACAAGGATCCATGGAGGTCATCTCGGTGTCAAGAAATGCAAAAGAAGTGTGAAAGACGCAGCCTTCTAGCCTGGAATCAACGAAGACACTGAAAAACTGATAAGCAGATGTGACACATGCCAGAAACACCACAACGAGCAAACCAAAGAATCCATGATGGTAGCTGCTGAGTCAACAGCACCGTGACGTGCTGGAAGGAGTGAACTTTGCTGAAGGCAGGAGTGAACTTTTTTAATCTCAGGGGTAAAGACTGTCTCATAGTTATTAACTATTACTCAGACTTCCATGAAATCTCTATCGAGTTTTTCTGATCAGTCTGTGCAAATACAGACTCAGAATCCACTTTTGCCAGGCATGGAATACCAATCATAGGGGTGAGTAACACTTGCCATGTTTCAACAGCGGAGAGTGGCAAGATTTTGCATAACAGTAGAACTTGAAGCTTTTGACATCTAGTCCTATTTATGCACAGTCAAAGGAAAAGCTCTTGAGTGCGGACTGTCACCAGCTGAGCTGCTGATGAATCAAAAGCTGCGTACCATCCTGCTGAGCAACTCCATGCAAAAGAAATATCCAGAGCTGGAACAAAAGCTACAACAACAGAAGAGGAAATAGAAGTCAAATTGCCAAACAGCTTTCACTACTGTGAAGCAAGCCACCTAGCTCCACATCATTCACTGTGACTACAGATCCTCAGACACAATCGCCACAGTGCACAAGATATACACAAGAGACTTCAAAAAGTTAGAGAGTCCCACACTGAGTCTGAGTCCATCTCCTCACCTCCTACAGAATGCAACACCGACACATACTCCATGTGAAGCTGTGGCAAGATTTACAAGACAAATGACAAAGGAAACCTGAAAGACTGAATTTGTAAGCACAGAAACATGACGACTGAGGTTTATGTGTAGATTAATGTCTCTTACAGACCTCTATAAGACAAAAACAGTTCATGATGTTTGTGTCACAATGATATGATCTAAAGAGAAATTTAAGATAACTGCCAGCTGTTATTTGTTTGTCTACATTGAAAACTTTTACCACAAAGATACGTGGATGAGACGATTACATTACCTTGACCACAAGGTGACATGAGCAGTTTGTGACCTGCTGATGTTATAAAGGGTTTTACAAGAGATGAAGACCTAAGTACGTTGTTAATAAATCATTTCATGTGGTATAGGAGCCAGTTCATAATTGCCATACAAAGAAAAAAATAATTAGTGGTATAAGAGGACCTGAAACTAAAATAGCACACTCGTTTCCTGCATGTAATCAGAGCAGCATTGCACTGTCCTGTAACTAAATAGGGAATTACTTATCCAGCAAGATGGAGGGCACCATCAGAGTAACAGGGAGTTCAGTGTGAAAAAACTTTGAAAGCAAAGTAGCCCATAGTTAATATGAGAGGTGGTCACATGACAGTCAATTAAGATGTAAGACAATCAACCATTGTCTAGCAATGTAACGAGGACTAATGTTAAGCGAACAACTCAAATTTGTAACAATTTTAAAAGACTTACAACTTATTAATATAGAAAGCACTGTAAACACTGTAAAAACACGTTAAAATACAATCGAAAAATATTCTAAACCGATAAATCAACAAGTTTGAGCACAACTAAGCTGTAAAGGCGGACAAGTGGGTTGAGTTTCTGTGTCTGGTGTGCTGACGTCTAACGTCCCCGACAAACACTGTAGTTTTAATTAAGCCACTTGTTAGCAACCGCCTTTTTTAAATCTTCAAAATTTCAAACCCAAGTTCAAAATTTGGGTTTATATAGATGCACTTTATGTTGCGCAACACAAGCTTTATATATCTTTAGCCTGTGTTAGCCACAAACCTTATTTAAGGCATTTTACTGAAAACCCATTCAAAAAAACCCAGAGATGTTGAGATGAGGGAACCCGAAGTGCTAAAAGGATAACAGACTTCCGTGTTTTGGGACTCATTACTTCACTACTCTATGTAACCTACAGTTATCTACAGTTGATAATATTGCATTGTCATTTCAAATCAGCTTTCAGTGTGAGAGAGTTGTTCAAACGACTGGAAGGTATGTGTTGTTGCAATGAAATGTCAGTCATTAAATGTAAAAAAAAAAAAAGAGATACATTTCAAATTATGCTATTCAGATTGTTCTACAATGTAATTATTCAGGTTAATCAATAAAAATCTAAATAATGTGATTCATATTCAGTTTTTTAACTCTTAGGGCCTGTTTTAATATTACACAGACTTGTATGACTCTTCTCACTAGATACACTCTTCAAAATCAAGCTTTAAAAACTACTATACATTAATATTATTCTCTACTTTCACTGAGCTATTTTTTTTACCCAACATCAGTTATAATCATAAATATCAAGTGTTCATTAATTTTGAGAATTTTAACCCTTTAAATGTCAAGTTTTTTTTTTTAAATATACATATTTTTTCAACATACTATATGCAGAGTGGATCTTTTTTATTTTTATTATTACCACAGCCTGGTATATATCAATGATTTAGTTACATTGATGTGATTATTGGCATTGACATTCAACAGTATGACTGCATTTGTTTCCACAGTGTATTGTAGACTTATTGTGGAGCTGAGCTGGGCATTCCAAGATTAAACAAAAATACACAGTCTTGCCAAAATCTATGTCATATGCATGAACACAGCCAAAATGAAGAATGAAAAGCGTGTAAAACGCACCAAACAGTCCCTAAGGGTCAATGCAATTATTCAAGGGGAGCCATTCAAATTCAAATCAGTGTTTTAAATGTAGTATGTAGAGACACGTCTGTGCCCATAGCCACAAATTCACTGTTTGAACTGCTAAATTTGCCTAAACAGGTCTTAAATGAGAAAATGCTTGCGATTCGTATCATAAAACACTGCAGTGTTGCCACAGCTAAATGTGTAGGACCTGGTCTCTGAACTAGATGGGCTCTGCTAAGCTCTGAACTGCAGCAGAGTTTCTACCCACCTCCTAATTTCCCTAAGCTTGAAATATTACAGTATCACTTGGCATTACTTCTCCTCTCTCCAGCCCTCAGTGGTCTGTGGAAACTTTTGCTTAAATCCCACACAAGGGGGAGTGAACTTCTCATGACAAGTATAACCTTTGTGTAAAACTACTTTAATTAATATTAAATTATGCAAAACCTTTTTCTTTTTCTGACTCTGTCAAGTCTCCCAGAATGGGCCACGACCTTGTGCCTTGGACATCTGTAACAGCTACACTTCCTGCCCTCTCCACTGCTCTGATACATTTATTTCCTACTTGGCCAAGTGCCACCAGCTCAACTGGCCTGCATGACCACCAGTTTCAATGTCAGGTCAATGTGAGCTGCTCTGACACCCCCATCTGTGTGGCAGTAGCCGTTATAAAGCCTGCAGGAAATTTTAACGCACATTACAAACAGTGAATGCAGCTGTGTTATTTATGACAGCAGTGTTTAGGGGCTTTATGGAGCCAGGACAGTGACTTTATATTTGGGCATTTCAAATAAAATTTAGCACTGAAAACAACTTTAAAAGGAAACACCGGCATTGAAACACTTGTATCGGAAGACAGAGTTGTATCGTCACAAAAAAACTAAAACACAGACACTAAAACTAGAATTACCACTTTGAGGTTGTCAAGTCGCAGTGTTCATTCATGTTTGTCCAGACTCATAATACACGAAGTAAAGACTTAAAGGAATCTAATAACATGTTATTAGATTACATTTACTTCTTGGCAAAATGTAAATGATCACTTTATTGACATGGATGATTCCAGAGAACCATTTCCAGTGAGAAACATGTGGTCAATACTTCGGGACTGTTTTTACAGAGGAATATAGAGACTTGCTTTGTGTCACAGTGGTGTTAAACATTTACACTCTTCACAACTCAACCTGTCTCTGTGCAAATCAAACACATGGGCTTCCTACTGGATTGGGGCAAAATGAACGCATATTTGTTTGTCCACTCATCTTTGAAAACCCGGTTTTCTTGGTCAACTTTTCTTGTCTTTGCACATTTGGACAGTGACATCCTCACTGCATTGGCAACATAATGTACACTGACAGAAGATGCAGAAGCCTTGCCTTCTTGTGCCCAGAGAACACGAACACGAACACTCGTTAGCCATTAACTAAAATGCAAATTTTGAATGGACGCCATTTAGCCATGTGATGACTTGAACATAATACGCTCACTGGCTGTCAACGTTGCTGTGACAACAATGTCAAACAGGGAAAGGATTATGATTAAGTTTTAATCTCTGGTCAGGATTGTTATGATGATCTCCAAATAGACAATATTCTACAAAACTAACAATTTATTGGTCAGTATAACACTTTTTCTTTCTCAAAGTAGTAAACGTGCACATTGTATTATTGCACTCCTAATATGAGGTGTGGGCTGGGTCCGGATTGACTTGCCGTCTGGTCTGAAACCGGACCGGAGTCTGGACTTTGAGAACGTCTGGTACAGACAATGCTTCGAGTATGGCTGTTCTTTTGCTACTTCTGTTCCTGAGTTATATAGCTGAATAATGCCAAGAAAAGTGTTTTTGCAGAAAATTATGATGTCAAAGAGGAGTTGATCTCTGACCTTTTGGATATGTCCCTCCTGCTACATAATTTATTGTATTTGTTATCTGTGTAAAATGTTGGCATGGTTGTTGATAGTATTGAAACTGAGTATATAAACTGTACAGTAGACAGTTGGAACGAGTGCTCGTAAACCACATTCAACAAAGGTCAAACATCACACTGAGAGAAAGTGTTTGAACATAGCTTTTTAAGAGTGTAGTACATGAAGACTGTTGTCTCAGTCTTTCCTATGAATATGGAGGATGTTATATGGCTGTTGTCAAGTGTGCCCTCAGCAGCTGAATGGAGAACACAGAGAGGGCTGGTGGGAAAGTTGGATGTGTGAGGAAGCACAAAGAGAGGAGGTGATTAACTGGGCTTACACAGCTCATCAGGCCGCTCTGCTTCTTAACTCACTCTGACCTCATTTAAGTTGCTTTTTACTACTGAAACCTCTGACTCTGCCACCCTCACTCTTCAGTCACGCTGCTATTCACTAATTCTTTCTCAGTGGTGGACTCTCATTTTTAAGTCTCTGTATTTTTTTTAACCTGCTCTTTTTTTTATTATTCTGGTGTTTGAGCTTTTTTTGCATACACTCTATTTGTCTTTCTTCTCCCCAAGACTGATCTTTATTCATTCTCTCTTTAACCACAAGCACCATTATGCTTCAGCAACTACAATGCTCTCTGCTGTCAAGGACATCAGCTAAGAAGTAGAGCAGGAAAGCTCTCTTACAATGTATGATGAGACAGGCTGCACTGATTCAGCTCTAATGCACTGCTCTGTCAACACCCAAGTCAAATTATCCAATTTAAAATGACAATTTCCTGCAATTTTGGCCTTGAAAGAAACCTGTGTGGGATCTAGCCTTTCAGTAAGATGTATTTTTGAGGATTTAATTTCACCTGAGCCTCCTCCAACCGACTAATAACTTTAATGTTGAAGATAAACTTGCATTTACAGTATAGATATATGTACTCAGTTTTTATTGATCTATTTTTTGCCTTGAATTGAAGGCCAACATTATTAAGCATTAAAGACTAAAATGACACTACACAAAATGTATTACAGATGTATAGAGAACATGTGCTAAGAATGTGTATTGATTGAACCTATAGAGAAAATCACTGTGACAACAAAAGTCACTGCCGGATAGAAAACTGGCCTCTGTTTTCAAAAGTGAACTTCAGTAATGAGTTCTAAAACCTGGAATTCTGTTTTAGCACCTCTGGTTCCCTCGTCGTTAAAGTTGTGGGCTTTTTTTTATGTTTTTAGTTGGAAGTCTGAAATAAGTTGTGGGCTTTTTTTTTTATGTTTTTAGTTGGAAGTCTGAAATAAGGTCTTTCACGTTTTGTTCTACGACTACTAAAATATGTCCATAAATACCCCACTGAGAACTTGAAGCTTTTATGCGTCTTGAAAAAGACTGTTGCAACAAGTGGCTGAATGAGACTACAGAACATCATTAAGCCAAACTGCGCTGAACATGGCTGTACAACCTCGTAGCGGTGGCAAGGCAGCCAAAGTGTAGTTCATTATAGCCTAGCATTAGCTTTTAACTTCTGGTGATAACATTTAGGCTTCAAAAATCCTAAAAGTAGTGTTCATGTGTGAAGATTATCTTGCTGAACATAATGTGCAAGTATCATAAAAGTTTGTTCCTCAAAGAATTTATTTTCTGGTTTGATCCATAATCTCAAGGAAAAATCCTAGGGCATTTTGACGAAGCAGCGTTGTGTTGCGTTTTGTTGCTTTTTTAACGTCTTTAATAGTCCACGGTGTTGTGTTGACCTTTTAACGTGAGCTCCTCCACTGATTGTTGGGGTTAGAGATCGGTAGTTATTTATGAGGGGGTGGTGCAATATGGGTAAGGCATTCTAAAACAGTTAATAAATAAACAAACATAAAAATAAAAATGAACAACAACAATAAATATCAGTAATACTAATACTAATAATAAGCACTGGTGTTGTTTATGGTGGAGGGAGGGTAATTAATTGGGAAATAAATCAACATATGTTTACACTATATTTATTTATTTGCTCCGCTTTACCTTCCACAATAGCTGATTGAGGCAGCGGTAGACCAATAACAAGTAAAATGACTGTTTTCCTCAATGGACTCTGGTGTTTTTGATATAAGGGCTTAAAATCGCCATGAGTAAAAGCTGTTTTACAGCAAGGTAAAAATGGCTTAAAACTAATCAATGAAAACAGAGTTTGCTCAGTGCATTTGATAATTTGTACACGATGTGCTGGTTTGTTATTGTAAATAAACACTATGATTCAGTTCATTTTTCTTCCTTAACAAGCAAGCAACAGGAGATAGTCAATGACAATTGAGGATGCAACATTACAAGAATAGATTTTATTGAATTTTATTTTGTTCCATTTTATCCTGTATTGTAGAGAGAATCAGAAGTGTAAAAACAATGCATTGTGGTTTTTTTATGGTCTTATGTGCCAGACTCATTTTCAGCAGGCAGCAGCTGCCAGGCCCCAGAATTTAAAATGGCAAATTGTCATTGTCATGATTTGTAATCCTTTGCAATCTGAGCACATTGGCTTAATTAAAAAAAAAAAAAAAAATATATATATATATATATATATGTATATATATGTGTGTGTGTGTGTGTGTGTGTGTGTGTGTGTGTATATGTATATATGTATGTATGTGTGTATATATACACACATACATACATACACACACACACACACACACACACACACACACACACACATATATATACACTTTTTAAAATGTATCTATCCTTGTGTATCTTTTCTTGTTTACTTGTTAACTTTTCTTTTGGCTTGTACTCTTATTTATTACCTTTGAGCATTTCATTTTGTTGTGATGTATTATTGCAAAAAACGGGCATGAAGTTAGTTTTTTACAACTGCCTTTTTTTGTGAATCTTCTGGCTGCCAGTCTAAACAAATTTAAAAAAAAAAAAGAAAAAGAAAATAAGTACCACAAAATGTAATAAGATATGTTAGTACCAGGTGGAAATGTGGTATTTGTGGCAGTACAAACACACCGTAAACTGAATCAATGAGCTGCATTCTTTTTTAAGTCTTGCAAAACAGCCTCTCTCATTGATTGTTAACATCAAACTTCATATCAAACTGTAAGCGTGTTTTTATCAGCAGTCACTAGGAATACTTTACATAACAGGTTGATGCATGGTATATGATTTTGCTGCAGGCTTAATACAGCTGGGTCAGTGACATTTTCTCTCGGAAGCAACAACAAGCCGAAAACAACTAAGCGAGTGCTTCACTGGATGTTCTAGCTGTGGGTAATCTCTTCAGGGAGACAACATGTTTTCTCTTGGGTTTCCTTGCCTTGTCTGAAACTCATGTTTGATCAAACATACTACTCTAACACTGTACATGAGTTGACAAATAAAAATGCCAAAGGAAGCCGTTAACGTCCTGTGGTGATAATAATTCAGTTGCACAATAGGCCTGATAATTCAGTTCAGTGGACATCGGACCAACATTTATCAGCACAATCTCCAGTCATGTGGATGTGGAGCGAACCATCTACTGTACTGTGTGACTGCAGGAGAATATATGTGTGTGTGTGTGTGTGTGTGTGTGTGTCCATTTATCCTCTTGGTTAACTCTATAAGAATTTCCCAGAGGAGCAGCGAATGTAGGTCATCTCCGGTTGAACACTTTGAAAATACTGACATCCCTAATGCCAAACAGCCGACACTGAGTCCCCTGTGGCATCCACTCTGGCATGTTCTCATCTGAATACCACGCATGAAGACCGCCTTTTTTTGGCTTTTACAAGATTATCTCTGTGAGATTTCTGGTTCATTGTTACAGCGTGCAGCAGAGTGCAGAATGCAGTTATGCACGTAACTACAACCCGAAGCGTTTTATAATTCTCTCTCCTGTTATGTGTGTAACGGCATGATGTTGTGTTGCACTGTGAGTTCTGTAAAAATTGCCTCTGAACACACAGCAGCACTGTGGCTGATCCTGTGTACACACCAGACATGGAGTCAAATTAAAAGAGTGACTGGCTCTTTCCCCAGAGGGATCTCTGCAGTACAAAGAGTTATCTACTCATGTAATCTACAGAAGTGCAGTCCAGATTAAAAAGGAGACAACAACAAACTGAGCTTTGAGGTGATCTCTGTTAAACCAACGGCCTACACTGTTTCTGGAAGAATTCCTCTAGTCTTTTTCAACCTCTGGTGTGCAAGTCTGACTAATCTGCACCACACACAGACATGGTTTCTATGAAAACATTGGACCTATATACAAACAAATCTTCTATTATTTTCTACGTATCCACAATTTGTTCTTATTTTCTGAGTAGCCACTGATTTTTGGGATTCACAGTCTTTTTTTTTTTGGTTTTCTCTTCGGTAAGAGAAATTTTACAGGTAGTCAAGAGCTCTGGTACCAAGATAAGAGAAAACATCTTGTTTTCACAGGCCACAAATTGTTGCCCAGTGAGAGAAAAATACATTTCATATGGAACATTGCATATCATTTAATCAAATTTAGATATTTTTTTAGGGGAATTGGATTGTTAGATTTCAGGGCTAAAAAAATGCTTCTATACTTGGTGCATTGATCCCAAAGACTGTGATTTCAGTTATTGACCGGAGCTGAAAGGTAACTAAGTATTTTTACTCAAGTACTGTACTTAAGAACAAATTGGAGGTACTTTTTTGTAACTCGAGTATTTTAATCTCATGACACTTTCCACTTCTAATTCACTACACTTCACAGGGAACTTTTGTACATTTTACTCAACTACTGTTATTCGATAAATACTTTACAAATAAAGATTTTTGCACACAAAACAAAAATATGAAAATACACAAGTGTAGCTGAAACAATTAGTCGATGGATTAGAAAATGAATTGTTTTTAAAATCATCAGTCATTTTACAGTAAGCCTACATCAATTTCACTACAACAAAGTTCTTCTTATTCCACCTTTTTTTGGTGTCATGTCTCCAGTCTTGGCCATGTAGAAGACGAAGAAGGTAGAAGGTACATTTATTAGTCATTTTTTAAACAAAGTTTAATAAAAAAGGATTACATCCAGCCTCCATTTTCTGTTTAAGAAAGAAAGTAAACTCTTAAAAACCTGAAGTAACGCTGGCTGGAGGCGGACTTTAAATCTCTGTTGCAGCTCCTTAATAAGTAATTTCTACTTAGAGTTTTTAGAGTTTGTTGTGTATATTGTTGTATTTAAATGTTATATTTGAACATTCGAAAGACCACATTCAGAATGATGCAGGCGACAAATGTGACTAACGCTTCATCTCATTAGACTTCACAGAAAAGTCACTTGAAAATGGAGGCCAGATAATTGTCAGCTCTCCTGAGAGAACTGGGAAGCTGATTCATTTGGCTCATCATATTATCACAGATCGGAGTACTATTCTCAGGCTAAAGCAGCAGTATGCCTGTTACTCATAATGATGAGCTGGTGATGTAACAGCCCAGCGGAAAAGAAAAAAGTCAAATAAATTCATTTATTTTATCAACTGATTGAAGGTGTCCCTTAGTCAAGACTGGCATTCTACTTCTACAACAGTGAATTGAAGGCTTTTGTGGTATTTAATGCACAGTATATGCATTGGGTGAATCTTGTGCATGAGACATGGCAGCAGTACAAAGAGAGTGAGGAGTGCACAGTGAATGCAGGAAAATGCAGACACAGTGGTTTGGCTGGCGTGATTCTTTTCTCTGAGATCTGAAACTGAACGTTTTATGAAAGACAAAGGTCACAGAATTGTTGAACTGAGTGTACCCTGGTGATCTTTTGTTGAGCTCACTGGCCACATTAACCCTTAGGGCCCACTTTAATATTACACACACTCGTACTGCTCTGCACACAAAATGCACTTTTCAAAATCAAGCTTTAAAAATTATCATACATTATTATGATTGTCAGCTTTTATTGTTTTTTTTTAACGAACATCAGTCTTGATCATAATAATAATAGCAAATATTCATTAATTTTTTAGAATTTTAACCCTTTACATGCTTGGTTTTGTCAAGATGCCACTATGTTTTTAGATGAAAAAAAAACAAAAAACAAAAAAAATCCACATGCACAGAAAAATACAAAATTAATTATTTTCAAATACTACATGCCAAAAAGTTTTTTTCCCGTTTCTTTTTTTGGGGAGATGATCATAGCCTGGTCATGATCACTGCCACGTGTCAGTGATTAGCAGCAACATTGATTCTGACAGTGCACCTAGTGGAAATAGCATGTATTTTCTACAAATGCCATATATGGTAAAAGAAAAAAGAAAAGTACAATGCATGTTTTTTTATGCTTTGATGATAGTGAGATCAAAAACTGCAGTTTGAATGGGTTCAGTGGTGCAATTTTTTTGCACTAAAAAGTCTGAATGTAACAATTTAGTTTCCACTGTGTATTTTTGACTTATTGTAGGAACTAAGCTGGAAATTCACAGATAAAACTAAAATACACAATCTTGCCACCTAAATGTGTGCCATATGCATGAACACAGACAAAATGATCAGAAAATGAAAAAATGAAAAAATGAAAAGCCCCAGAATGTCCTTAAGGGTAAATGAAAGGCCTGTGCTGCAAATGTATGTGTGCAATCATTTGTTGTGACGCTTAAACTTTCAGAGAGGCAAATCAATGACAGCAATGCTGCACAGCTGTGTGAGAAATGAAAAACCTACATGTCTGTGAAACTGGGGAAATATGTGACTGTGTTAAGGCCACATGGACGTGTCCCCAAAGCCTGTCTCTGCTGATGTGGAAGGAGCACAGGGGGTACTGCAGTTGGAGCGCACTGAGAAGCAATGCGATGATCATAGACTGTATGAATTATGGACATAGCCACCTTGAGTGCTACTACTTAAACTGTATAAAAATGTATAAAAGCTTTTATCTGTCAAAGGCACAGTGCACTGATACATGAGGCATTGTGCCCTTACTTTGAAACAATATTTGTTTGTGCATTTGTTCAGGGCATACTACTTTTAAAAACAGGTTTTTAACTTAGTTCTTTGTCTTACTGTGTGAATGGAGGCTGGCAATTAAGAATTTCATTGCATGATGTAAAAAACTGTTTTTACTGTGGATATGACAATACGTTTCTTGAATCTTGAGGTCACCCATTGGTTTATGGACTTCTTTTCTGAAGCCTCGAGTTTGATGTTGCCATCTTGGTTTTTGGTGCCAGAAGTGACCATATTTGTATGAAAGTGTGAAACCAAACACTAGCTGCTTGCTTGGGTACACAGTGTATTTACACCATAAACTGTAAATAAATATGGACGACGCGCCACCACTTACCCCTGCTATGCTAAAACGAGGTTAAAATATCCCGGTTACAAGCATTGCCATCTTGCTAGGGTGACATTGGGAGCGCCGCATCTGTACAGTAGCAATTTCCACAGGAGGGAGTTACTACCCAAACACCTGTCCGACCAATCGTGGGCAGCTGCCTTGAATGTGAATGCGTGGATTGGCTGTCACAGCTGTCAATCATGGCGGAAAAGCCATGATCTTAAAGCCAAAAGATTTAATAACTCAATAAAACCAAACTGATGGTGAAACAAAACACAAAAAAACATCACGGTAATGAGAACTACCTTCAGTGACAGAAACCATGTTTGGGAAAAATTTATTTGGTGTGTACTTTGAGCTTTTAGTTCAGCCTATGTCCATTCACTAACATGGAGGGGCAGGTCTTAGGACCAATACTACAGTTAGACACTAGGGGGCGATACAGATTGAATAGCCTCACTTTGGGGGAGCTGTCATGTCGTCCATCCTTCGATACAGTCTATGACTTAAACCCATTCAGTGTTGGACAGTAGTGTCACTACAAGTAGCTGTGTTAGTATCTTAACCATATTTCTCAATAGTGGTGGTAACGTCACTACTTTCTAAGCTTTGCAGTAGCAAAGCTGATTTATGGACCAGGTAGTGTGGTAGCATCCACAAAAACTATATTTCTCTAGAAAAGCTCCGAAGTAAAGCAGACTTTTTGCTGCAGAGGTCCAGATAAAACTACAGATAGTAAAACTGAGGATATGTAATGTGACTGATGCGAGCACTACGCCGAAGCATGCAGATGAGGGAAGCGCTTCTGTGTGGCACCACACACTAATCCTGCAGTTGATTTTGCTTGCTGCTTCGCCATTGGCTTTTCTTGATAAGACCTGCCTTACTCTGCCTCTGATTGGCTAGACTGCATTTCTTGACCTAACCCACTTACGTGTCTTGCTGTGCTTGTCAGAGGTAAACACAACTGACAACTGACAGACACCAGCTCGAGATACGGACGATACAATAAGAACGAAACACAACGACGACACACAGAATGACAGGAGGGAGAACACTTCACTGAAAGCAGATGGCAGATGTCATCTACATGTCAATGTTCCTTTTAAAGGCAAAATAAGACAGTGCTAAACTGTCAAAAAGGGACCACAAATATATTTGAATAAGAGGCCACGGACCACGTGAAATGCATACTTATGACTGACTCATTTTAGTGGAGTTGCAGTGGACACTAGAGAAACAGACCACAACAAAGGCCAAGAAAAGAGCTGGAGAGACAGAGAATAGTATTAAGTAGGAAGAGAAGAGAGAGAGAGACATACTGATGTAATGTGTTATTAGCAGGACATGTACATGTTCTCCCAGTATAACAAGTTTGGACACATTTGTATTGAAGCTTAACTAGAAACACTGCCGTGTGGTTATATGCCTCTGTGCACCAGTCAAGTTGCACATGCGCAGTTTACATGAATGTCTGTGAAAACATGGATGCTTCACAGACATCTTCCTCCAGGCAGCACAGAAAATCTCTACAGTCAGCACAGTTCCAAGATTGGTGTCACCAATTCAGTATCTGACCAAATATCACCCCTTTTGTTCCTGACTTATAGCATTAAGTAACATTATGCAGTTGACCTTTGACCTTTAACCAACAAAATCGTATCCTTTAGTCCACTTTAGTCTCAAGAAAGTCCCTCAAGGTGTTCCTGAGATATTGCTTTCACAAGAATGAGACAAATTCAAGGTCACTGTGACCTTGATCTTTGATCACCAATATCGTATTAGTTCATCCATAAGTCAAAGTAACCATAAGTTTGTGCCAAATTGAAAGAAATTCCCTCAAGGTGCTCATTAAATAATACGTTTACATGACTGAGATGAATGTGAGGTCACAGTGACCTTTTCCTTTGACATATGACCATTAAAATCTAATCAGGTTATCCTTGAGTCCAAGTGGGCATTTGTGCTAAACTTGAAGAAATTCCCACAAGACATTCTTGAGATATTACTTGCACAAGAATAGGCCAGACAGACAACCTGAAAACATAATGCCTCCGGCCTCAGCTATCACCAGCACCGAGGCATGCAAACACACATACAAGAACATGCAGACTGAACATCCATTCCTGTCTTGTCGTGGCCTACCTGTGCTGCTCTGGATTGTCCTGACAGTGGTGGCAGATGTGCGTGGTGGGGAGGATGGCAGCAGGAGCAATGGTCTCCCTCCTTCTCCTTCCTCCTCCCCTGCACAGCCCTGGTCAATGGCACGCACATAGCTGTGGCTCCGCATTCGGAAGCACCCCGGCATGGGCAGGGTGTCCATGGTGTCCATGCTGTCCATGGCAGCCTCCATGGCCTGGGCCTGCATCTCGCTGTAGACCTGCTCACACACTTGCTCGATCTGCCCGTTCACCTCCACCTCGCTGAGCTGGAGGAGGAGAGCAGAGGACATCAGAGGAGGAACAGGTAGAAAGAGGGGAGAAACAAAAGGAACAGATTAAAGTCATTGAAAATATCATACATTTTTTAAAAAAGGCACATTTTTTTGTTTTGTTAGAGAGACGCTTTGAGCATGCAGGTCAAAACAGATTCAATAGGGGCCTACTTGCTGGCTTGTCCACTTAGTAGGATTTTAATCCGTTTGCTCTAAGCCAGTACAAACCCTTGGGTTTGTACTGGCTTACTTGGGATGCAGGACTCTGATTGAGGCTATAACTAAGGCAGCTTTCCAAATGTTTTAGAGAGGTCTTGCTCCCTGTTGATGAGCACCTCAGCGTGGAGTTTGTTGCCACGGCAGGGCAGCAGGGCCCAAGCACAACCTGGGACAGGCTTGCTATTTTTCCAGGGAGCTTACTGCCAGTCCATTCAGGATATCACGATGTTGCAATCTCTGTGTAGTCTGAGCGACCTCACTATTTTTTCCGATCACAACCACCACAATTTAAAACGGGAAAAACACAACCATTTTAAAAACTCTCATGTTCCTACCTCCATCAAACTTTTAAACCACGCTGCTTAAGGCTGCAGAGATTGCAGTAGTTTCATAATGGTTTTAACAGTGGTGTGTGTGTGCAGTATATGTTGCAATGTAAGTACAATATATTTTATGTGCAATTTGGTGTGATTTGGTACAGCTGGTGCTGTTCTTATGTGGTTTGTTTTATTCCTGCTATGAAGTCATATTTACAAAGCATCTGAGTCCAAACAAATTTTTGGCTTAACTGTCCGTTATAACTTATAATGGACAGTTATAAAAAAGAAATCTTTTAGTGCTATTGATTCTTTTTCCTCTAGCAAAAACATACCATCCACTTTGTTCAATAATAACACATACTGACTTCAACAGTAAGTCATATTGGTTGTTTTTGAAAATGGTTCAGCGGCATTTCTCTTTATGGTCTCTGTCTCAAACATATTAGATTAACGACTGTGACTGGCTCTGCACATCTCAGGACGCTGGAAATCTGTCCAAAGCGGAGGGGGACCAGATGCATCTGTCAGAGCAAATCAAATGTGCGCTCACAGATTTTTCTGGTTCCCAAGCGAGGAACAGATACCTGCTGCCTTCAGATGGCTGCAAGGAGAGTCACCAGAGTGAAGAAAAGGCCTTCATTGTAGAGCTGCTAAATGTCATGACAGAGACTTTTCCTTCTCAGCAGACATTAATGCCTTCACTGCTGGAAAAATATCTGTTTTATCATGTTATAGACTAAAGTTGTTGTTGCAGTCACATCTAAATCACATAAACAACCAAACTAATTAATATTTGCACATTTACATTTCTGTTGCACACTGTGCACTAGCATGTCTTGGCATTTGATTATAGGTCAGGTCAAGTTTACAGTTGTATGAAAAAGTTTGGGCACCCCTCTGAGGCTGCATAATAATTTACTTTATCTTCACAGGAAATGATCAAAGTGGCATGCCATTCATTTCCTAATCAAAGCTGAGTACTGGGGTGTTTTTAAGACAAAAAATTTAAGTGTGGCAATATTCAATTGTATGTAATTAAATCAGAGGTTAGAAATAGGCTGTGCAAAAATTTGGGCACCCTTGTCATTTCACTGATTTGAATACCTGTAACTACTTATTGGAATACAAAATTGGTCTGATGAGCTCATTCAGCATTGAACTCCACACACAGGTGTATCCAATCATGAGAAAAGGTATTTAAGGTGGCCAATTTCATGGTGTTCTTCTCTTTGACTCTCCTCTGAAGAGTGGCGACATGGGGGCTTCAAAACAACTCTCGAATGACCTGAAAACAAAGATTACTGAGCATTATGATTTAGGGGAAGGCTACAAAAAGCTATCTCAGAGATTTCAGCTGTCAGTTTCCACTGTGAGGAACATAGTGAGGAAATGGAAGGCTACAGGCACAGTTCTTGTTAAGGCCAGAAGTGGCAGGCCACGAAAAATATCAGAGAGGCAAAGGCGAAGGATGGTGAGAATGGTCAAAAACAACCCACAGACCACCTCCAAAGACCTTCAAGATCATCTTGCATCAGATGGTGTGGATGTGCATCGTTCAACAATTCAGCGCACTTTGCACAAGGAAAAGCTGTACGGGAGAGTGATGTGGAAGAAGCCTTTTCTGAGCACACGCCACAAACGGAGTCGCTTGAGGTATGCAGAAGCACATTTGGACAAGCCAGCTTCATTTTGGAATAAGGTGCTGTGGAGTGATGAAACAAAGATTGAGTTATTTGGGCATAACAAGCGCCGTTATGGATGGCGGCAGAACACAGCATTCCAAGAAAAACACTTGTTACCCACAGTAAAATTTGGTGGAGGTTCCATCATGCTGTGGGGCTCTGTGGCGAGTGCTGGTACTGGGAATCTTGTTAAAGTTGAGGGTCGCATGGATCCCACTCAATACCAGCAAATTCTTGAGAATAATGTTCAAGAATCCGTCACAAAGTTGAAGTTACGCCGGGGCTGGATATTTCAACAAGACAACGACCCAAAACACTGCTCAAAATCTTCTCAGGCATTCATGCAGAGGAACAAATACAATGTTCTGGAATGGCCATCCCAGTCCCCAGACTTGAATATCATTGAAAATCTGTGGGATGATTTGAAGCGGGCTGTCCATGCTCGGAAACCATCGAACCTGACTGAACTAGAGATGTTTTGTAAGGGAGAATGGTCCAAAATACCTTCATCTAGAATCCAGACACTTATTACAGGCTATAGGAAGCGTCTGGTGGCTGTTATTTTTTCAAAAGGGGGCTCAACTAAATATTGTTGGGATTTTTCTGTTGGGGTGCCCAAATTTATGCACGTGTCTAATTTTGTTTTGATTCATATTGCACATTTACTGTTAATCCAATAAACCTCATTTCACCACTGAAATATTACTGTGTCCATCAGTTATTTGATAGATCAAAATGAAGTTGCTGATACAAACACCCATGATTTATAAATGAAAATGATGGAAATTGTTAGGGGTGCCCAAACTTTTTCATACAACTGTATATTAGCAGGTCATCTGTGAAGTGATTTAGAGATTAAGGAGAACAGATCCGTTTGTGTTGAGCTTCATGGGTGTGAGATGAGTGATGTTAGGGTCACCCTACTTACCCTTACCCTAACCCATAAGAAAATTACCTAATGTTAAATCCTGTTTTGAAATGTTGGCATTAGAATGCCCTTATATAGCACCGTTAGGCCTTGGGCCGTATCACGGTATTACGGTTTACCAAGATAATTCGAAATCCAAAGGTATTTTTTTCAATACTATCATAAAGCTCAGTCTGTGGAGTCTCAGCTGAGCTGAAAGACACAGTGACACCTAGTAATGGAAGGAGAAGTTACAGGACTGTAAACAGCCAGCAGCCAGCAGGCAAAGAGAAAGCATTGCAACTAACTTGGTGAATTAAGTATTTATTACAACCAAACTGTAGCTGGTGACTGTTGGAACAGTGGGCTTACTAACTAGATTACTTACAAGAGTAACCAAGACGGTTTGGGCAAGTTTTATTTTGTTTCTGTTGAGTTTGAATGAAGTGTGTTTGATGATGAGATAAGGAGGCATTTAAGCCTTGTCAGTCTTTCATGAAAGGTGAATTTAAAAGGCGTACAGTTGTATTTCACTGATTACTAAAGGACAAAGGTGTGACATTTTATGGGTTACAGTTGTGTATTTATTAGTCTAAAAAGTAAGTAGCACACTCGCCGTTGAGGGGTTAGGGTCGCACACTTAAATCATTTAATACTGTATACCCTGGTGAAATTTCAGAAAGGTATGAAATGTTACATACCACCCAAGCCTAATCACTGCATATACTGTAGGATGATATTGTGTGGTAACCAAAAAAAAATCTCCAGCAGTTTTCTTTTGCTTGTATTCAAAATGCCAACAGAACTGACCTCTGTACTCATCCTAAAAACAGCTGCGTCGCTCCAAATGATTTACTGTTCAACTTTTCTAAACGGATATTTCAAAATGAATGTTGTGACTGCTGCTGTGCCATCTGTGTAAAATGATCAGAGACTGTAGATGAAACACACGCATCATTTCTGCTGCTGTGTGATGACTGCATGTGTTTCAACCACTCAGAAAAGACTTCTGTAAGTTGTTGTGAGCAACTGACTCATCAAACATCAGAATCCACATTTCCACCAGACGACGCTCATGTGGATAAAACAAAAAACACAAAGCAAACACAAAGGCTAGACTCAACATAAATAAAATGTGTTTTGTGATTTTGGATAGATCTGTCTGCGTTTGCACACTACAGCCATGAAAATTGCCTGGCATCTGCGACAGGAGGTTGTCAGAGTAGCTTTAACACAAATGCATTTTAGAGCCAAAATGAGCACTGAAATTGCACCGTGCCATCTAAACAGCATAAACACAGCCTCATATGCTTTTCACCGATTCACCAGAGTAGTTAGTTAGGTTTTGTATTTGAGATATTTGAGTTATTGTCACTGTAGTCTTTAGATAGTCAGCTCCATTTTGCTTTAAGGAGTCCTCTTTTTGTTACATTTGTTTCATTGTTTTGACAGCACCTGGCGGCTCTTATCTGTTTTGTAATTAATATCCACTTGTCTTTTGAAATAATTACACCTTAATTCACAATCCCCTCCATCGACTGTTTGTGTTACTTCCCTTTTCCCTATTGCGAGCTAGGTTTGTAACAAGCTCTTAGTCTTATAACCAGGATTTTCAACTCAAGAATATGTTTCTAACCACACAGTCTTCCTGCTATGGTGTGAAATCTATTATTTTTCAGTGTCACTTAAAGAGCTAGATGGTTGTTTTCTCTCTCTGTATTTCACACACAAATAGCAAGCCCACTGTAACATCCCATTATTGGAATTCTATTTCTAATATTTATCTCCCTATCTTTTATTTATTTATTTTTTTTTTTACAATCATTGAGCTTAATTCTCACATTGACTTAAATTGAAAACAAATCAGACAGATCTCAAGACCAAAGCATATTGAGGCAAGTGGTTTAATTGGGGTTTTATGGTCGGGTCCATGCAGAGAGGGATATTAAAACTGTTAATAGAGGCAATTTAGTATGGTAGTGGTAATTAGGGACAGGTTCAGGATGAGTGATGCAAGTGGAGGTTCAAGGTGAGGTAAAGGTGGGACAAATGAAGGCTTATTGGGCACAGCTTCATTTCACCTGCTGGAGCTTTGAAGGAAACAGCAGCCTGCTAGGAGGAAGGGCAGAGTCAAAGCAGGTATAGGTGCAGACTGCTGCAGGCAGGTTAGTCAGTAACGATCATTCCAGTGTTACCAAAATGGTGCCAACACCACAAGTTTTCTTTTTAAGACCATATTACCTCAAAACAAGATTGAACAATACTTATATTTTGATCATGGGCAAGTGGCCAGTGTATAAGCCAGGGAGGTGTAAAGCTAAAACAAAATAACAGCCATCGGGGTGCAGTTTCTTCAATAACCATGTGCTCATGAATTATCTCCTACTCTACTAACATGGTAAATCTTCAAAGGGTAATGAAGTAGAAAAAAAATGTAATGCATTGCCACTTCATCTGGTGTAATTCTGTATTTTTTATTGTCAACAAATCCCATATTGTGCTTCACATGGCTCAGTACTTTCTTACTTTCCTGCCCTGTCTACTCTCAGTTCCAAGACCATTTGTTTCAACTTAAGATGCTAGTCTTCATGGCTTTATAACTCACAAATATGTAGTTTAATTTCAGATGGGGTAAAAATTTGTTTTACCAAACAACTATGAAAATATGTTAATACATTTTTCTCAAATATTTAATGTAATCTGTCTTGTTAGTCTTTATTTCTCATTGAAATTGCACAAAAATCCCTTGTTTGCTTTTTTTAGATGCATTTCAAATTGGTTTTGTAAAAGAGAGGGAGAGCCTGCTTGTCGTTGTGGTTCTAAATAGAAAATTTGGACCTAATTCCTAATTTCCCCCATTGTAGAAATCTTGCTGAAGGGATTACACAAGACAGCAAGCACTTAACAGCTGTTTACAGGCATCTTAGCCTGCTAATTTTGAGTGAAAATAGCACTCTGACTAATAAATCTATAAAAAATGTTGCTCTCTTTGTGAGAACAGTATTTTTTAGGTTTGTTTAGTTGAAACAGCTAGCACCCCTACGGTCCAATATGTTGCATACATTGAGGACTTTGATGTGCTCAGTAACTTTTTTCCTCTCTCTCTGAAATGCCGGAAAATCCATCTCCTACTCTGGTACCTCTTATTACAATTGAAGCACTGATGATATTGATTATATCAATACAATACTGTCAAACCCTAGTGTCATTCAAAATAAGAGATGTCATTTCCTAAAACAGCTGGTCTTTGTAGTCTTTATCAAATGCCACACAATCGGAAAGCAGCAGCATATTTGTTGGAGACTATCCACATGAATCCACATTTGGTGCTCTAGTGAGTATTTGTGGCAGCAGGACAGTGTGTGTGGGTTTGAGTCAAAACACACAACAGTGTGTTCATAGTAATGAAGGAATATGTCACTCAGTGCAACACTGCACCTCATCGATGTGTGTTTAAATAGTTGTGGATAACAATGGAGCTCTATGGAACACAGTAGGAAGATATATTGGACACACCATACTCATTAGCAGATACATTCAGAATTGGTTTGGGTCTGCATATGGGATTTGTTGACAATTTAAAAATATAGAATATTACCAGATATACTGTCTCAGAAACACTTGTAATGTGATGGATGGATTTGCGGAGTTGGAAACATGACTCTCATCCTCAGTCTTGCCTGTACAGTGCAGACATGCTGATGGTGCACTGTGCACAGACCCAAACTGTGAAGGGTACACTGTTTTTCAACCAGGACTGTATAGAGTCCTCACATATCTGGTAGGCATAACCAGTTGTGTGGCAGTGTCTTATAGGGTGGTCTCCTAAGGGCTACTATGAGTTTTAAATACAGTATATTCATCCCATGAGTGAAGCGACTTTTGTTCCTCAAAGTTATTAAAGACAGAGCTTCTCCTCAGGCTTAGTGTTGTTTCAGGGTGAGTTCAGACAGACACAAGCACTGCATGAAAAGCACAGTGCTGTCAGTCAGCTAAATAAGGCCACTGCATTGACGCAGTGAAGATGCCTATGCATACAGGCCTAGCTGGTCCAAAAAAAAAAAAAGGGAAGAAAAAAAATTACACCTTTCTGGTTGTATACACCATCAAAAAAGATCTCGACAATAAGCACAGTTTCAAGATTGGAGTCACCAGTTCAGTATAAAACCAAACTTCTACCCTTTTGTTGCTGAGATATTATGTTGAGTAATGGCCAGAAAAGTGTTTTTGCAGATGTCACATAGAAGCTGACCTTTCACCTTTCAGATATAAAATGTCATTACTTTATCATTTGTTAGATATGTGTTCAAAATCCTTCAATGACTGTGAATGTTCAGTACAGAAAGTCCAAATGGGCGTTTGTGCTAAAGTCGAAGATATCCCCTCGAGGTTATTTGAGATATCATGTTCATTAGATTGAGATGGATGCAAGGTCATGGTGACCTTGACCTTTGACCACCAAAAAACTAATCTGTTCATCCTTGACTCCAAGATGAGGTTTATGCCAAATCTGAAGACATTCCAGAGAGGTGTTTTTGTTATTGTGTTAAAAAGAATGAGCTACACTTACAAATAAGCTAATAGTCACCTTGACTTTTAACCTATGACCAAGTGGATGATTGTACCAAATTTGATTGAAACTAGAACTTCCCTCAAGGAATTCCTGAGATATTGCATTTACAAGAATGAGATGCAAAGACGCCCCCAACACATAATCCCTCTGGCAATGGCTATCGCAAATGCAGAGGCAAAAAAAGAAGCAACAAGGATTTTGGGGCAAAAAATTTAAATTCAATGCAATACAAAGTAATTTGGCAAGGCTTACTAATCAAATATATCCACATCCACTTATCCACTAAGTCTGGCATGATTACATGAAAGACTAACAGGACTGGCTGCAGCTTTGCTTTACAAGGATTACACTGAGGGCTATTTTTAGTGTTGATACAGGGTAACACACCCATGCCCCAAGGTGGATATATGTAATACACTTGTGCTTATGCACCGCTGCACCTCTGGGCATACCACAGCCTCACTAAGAGCTTCAGTTTCTACAACTTAGCCATCTGAAACAGCTTCTCTCAATCTTTTAGACCTTCAACTCTTAACAATCTAATTTATGCAAGAGTACAAAGCATATGCATTATGGAAAGTTTGATCATCTGGGTGACGTCAAAAGTTTCAGAACAAATAAATAAGTGGACCTTGAGTGGAGGTTGTTTAGTCATAAGCTATTCTCATTTCCAAGGAAGTCAACAATTACTTCAGTTAGATTCTGTTTAAATCTAAAGCAAAGCTGCAGCAAGTTTTCTAAAATGAAGGTATGGTAAAAATTTGTACATGACGGTAAATATTTCATTAAAGTCTGCATTGAAAAGCAGTGAACCCATCCTTTAAAAAGAGAGAAATAAAGAAATACGAGAAATATGGGCATTCGGTGAAAGTCAAGGATTTGTTTTCATACCCCATCACATCCATCCAAGCCTTGTGTATCTATGTAAAATAATTGGTTGGGATATACTGTGAAGACAAACGCAGCAGTGTTGGCAACCAACCTGACTGATGGTGCTCATGGCCCTCATGTAGCTTTCATTGCGTGAGCGGTATTGGGGTGAGGACAGCAGCGATTTGGGGTCGAGGAGGGTTTTGGGGTCCAGGGTATCCAGGCTTCTATTGATTGAAACCTCACTCACCGCACGCAGGTAACTGTGGCTCCTGATCTGCAGTTTGGGGGAGTGCTCCGTGGAAATCCTGACAGAGGG
The DNA here is from genome assembly GCF_026936395.1 of Plectropomus leopardus. Taxonomy (NCBI): domain Eukaryota; kingdom Metazoa; phylum Chordata; class Actinopteri; order Perciformes; family Serranidae; genus Plectropomus; species Plectropomus leopardus. The sequence goes on along the minus strand of NC_142187.1, from coordinate 2,839,716 downwards.
ATGACAGGGACGGAGAATTAAACATTAAACATCAACATTTATCAATCAACTGAGTCATTACTGAGTCATAATAACACAACAGTGGTCAACATTGAAAAATAAAAAAAATTAGACTGACATTGTCTTTCAAAGGTCTTCATAGGACTACTGAAACCACTGAGAGGGGAGTATTGTTCATCATGAACAAGACTCCCCTCAGTGGACATTCTGTTCATCCACCACAACAGGAATTGATTCCCTCCGCATTGAACTCATTACCATGTCTCAGTGTGACTCGGAACACTTTTGCTAATTTATGTCACTCTCAAATTGATTGTCTTGTTGATAGTGTTACTGGCTCACTGCGATCAGCTCTCGACTCTGTTGCTCCTCTTAAGAAGAAAATAATGGAACAAAGAAAATAAGCTCAATTTGTATTCCCCAGACCCACAAATTAAAACAAATTTGAAAGAAACTGGCGTTCAACCAACATGGAAGAGTCCGGTTTAGTGTGGCAGGTCAGTCTTAAAACATATGAAAAGGCCCTCCACTATGCCAGAGCTAACTATTACTCATCGTTAATTAAGGAAAATAAAAACAATCCCAGGTTTCTTTTCACCACTGTAGCCAGGCTGACTCAGAGTCACAGCTCCATAGAGCCTGGTATTCCTTTGGCCCTCAGTAGTGATGACTTTATGAATTTCTTTAATGATAAAATTATAACTATTGGAGATAAAATCCATCACCTCTTGCCCTCAACCAACTTGACCTCAGATACAGGTAATTTGGATGTGGCAGTAGGGCCTGAAGTTTATTTAGACTGTTTTTCCCCCATTGACCTTCACCAACTCTCTACATTGATTTCCACATCCAAGCCATCAACATGCCTGTTTCCTGATGTTAAATTCGGACAAAACTGAAGTTATTGTTCTTGGCCCCAAACACCTCAGAAACTCATTTTCTAAGGATATAATTCCTTTAGATGGCATTGCCTTGGCCGCTAGCACAACTATAAGGAACCTTGTAGTTATATTCAATCAAGATCTATCTTTTGCCCCCCATATAAAGCAAACTTTAAGGACTGCTTTCTTTCACTTGTGTTACATTGTAAAAATTAGACATATTCTAACTCAAACAGATGCTGAAAAAGTAGTACATGCATATGTTACTTCTAGGCTGGATTACTGTTACTCCCTATTATCCTATTGTCCCAACAAGTCTCTGAAGTCTCTACAACTGGTGCAGAACACTGCTGCACGTGTACTAACGGGAAACAAGAAAAGGGATCATATTTCTCCTGTTTTAGCTTCTTTGCACTGGCTCCCTGTAAAATCCAGAACTGAATTTAAAATTCTCCTCCTTACTTACAAAGCTTTGAATGGTCAGGCTCCATCCTATCTGTCACAGCTCATAGTTACCTGTCAACCCTCAAGAGCACTGCGCTCTGTAAACGCAGGGTTACTTGTGGTTCACAGAGTCTCCAAATGTAGGATAGGAGCCAGAGCCTTCAGTTACTACGCTCTTTTATGGAATCATCCTCCAGTTTTGGTCAGGGAAGCAGACACCGTCAATACATTTAAGGGTAGACTTAAGACCTTCCTCTTTAATAAAGCCTATAATTAGGGCTGGCTCAGGTTGCCTGGATCAGCCCCTAGTTAGGCTGACATAGATTTAGTCTGCCGGAGGACTTTCTAGGATACACTGAGCTCCTTTTTCCTTCTCTTTCTCCCTCCAATTGCAAACGCTCATGTCTTTTAACTGCATTACATTAACTTGGTTGCCTCTCCGAAGCATTTGTGCCTCCTTGTTTCGTAGTTTTCCCAGATCTTGGCTGTGCCTGGATCGGGGTGATGGCTGTGCTGATGCTGTGACCCTGCCTTTGGCCATGCTCGTCCTATGGCTGCATTGATACTATACCTCTGGCTCGTCCTGATCGTGGTCTTGGTTGTGCTGTTGCTGTAGTACTGTCTGAAGCTGTGCCGTTATTATGAGTCATGCCTCCACTGTGAATATACGTATGGAAATCTTATCAACACCTACAATATTTGCACGTAACATCACATGCTATCATAGAGTGCATTTAGTAATTTTACGCCTATCACTATTGTTATATGATATACAATTGTTACCATCATTGCTGTGCATCCTTCCCCCTCTCTCTTCCACTCTCTCTCTCTTTCTCTTTCCCTTTTGGCATTACTGTAATTTAACTGTTATTTACGGCATCTATTGCACGTCTGTCCATCCTGGAAGAGGGATCCCTCCTCAGCTGCTCTTCCTGAGGTTTTTACCATTTTTTCCCCCCGTTACAGATTTTTTTTAGGGGAGTTTTTCCTTAGATGATGTGACGGTCTAAGGGCAGAGGGATGTTGTATGCTTTAAAGCCCTCTAAGGCTTTATCATTAATGATGATTAATAATAATGATTATGGACTTCATAAATAAAATTGAATCAAACTGAATTGAACAGGAACAAAGTGAGGGCCATTCTTAGACAACATCCGGGACACACTCTGCTTAACAATAATATCTGCACATCATGAGTATCTGCAGATAATGGCTTTAAAATGAAATATCAGAATCGGCCAACATGCCAATTTCTGCTTGTATAACAAACCAATATATTTGTCTTTCACTGACAAAGTGAACGTGCAAAACATAAACCTAAGTTAAAGTATTTTTCTTATTTTGCACAATGAATAAATATTACATACACCGAAAAGCATTGTATATATGTCTCTATCTGCCAGTGGGCCATCACGATAAGAGTATTCATAATATTATGGTAATTCCACTGAAGAAGAGACTTGATGATCACTAAAATTTGGTGGGGGGAAAAAAAGTGGATATATCTATATCGGTCAAAGATGCTATATAACAGCATATCGGATATTGGCAAAAAAATCAATATTGTGCAAAAGCAGGGTTTTTCAACATGCGACAACCAGCTTAAAATAGGGTACAAACTAATTTTCCTTTGCTAGTAGACCAGAGCTGTGTACACAGTTGGTGTGCACGTGTTTAGCTTTTTGTCCTTTTATCTGGTGTGTCACAGTCAGTGTCAGGAATGCACCTCAAGAAACAGGTTTCTGTGTCCAGTGGAGCAGATGAGAGAGTGTTGATAAAACTCAGATGTTGATAAAACTTATGGTACAGCATTTCAAAGAAGTTTATAGTGTAGAATTTCAAAAGAACGGTCCAAAAAGTCAACATTTAAAGACAAAGGCCAGGTGAGAGGGTTTTTTTTGCCCAGTGGAAAAGGGATTTAGACACCACCAACCAGACAGCATTTTCTTCCCTAGGACCATCTCTATCATACCATAATCAGACTATTGGCAAAAGACTTTCACACTGGTGTGAAATACCAGCAAAAACATTGACAAATATAATTCCACAGATGACACTAACAGCCCCAAAAAGCAAACATCAACAACAGAACACCTCATCATTATCACAGACCTATTCACCACACATCCACACAGTACACTACATATCATAAGGTTCAGTATCCTCACTCACAGAGGCTCAGTCACTGTCAGTCACTGTATGTTTGTTCATAGTTTGCAAGCCCAACTGGTTTGTAGGGATGGCGCCCTACAGTAAACCCTCTGCCTAAGGGTAACGGCTCGTATATACTAAATAGGGAATGTGAAAACTCTATCTTAATTCGACCGCTCTTTCCTCACTATTCTGGACTTACAAATGATCATCATTTGGTTTTGCTTCTGACATCTTGACTATCCTATGCAGTTTGTTTTTATTACTCACAATACCAGGCAACAGAACATATAATTAAAATGTTCCCCACAAAGGAGCAAGAGATAAATAGCAATATACAGTATGTCTGTCAACTCTGAACTGTCTCAGTTTACGCATGAAATACAGACGGTGCAGACCTTTTTTTATAGATAGCATGTGTTTGAATTCTATGACACTTTGTTCCTATATAACTGTTGTTGTCTACCGCTTCAATTTTTCCCCAATCTATAGTCGTTTGTTGGTGGGTGTTGTTACCCGTTTTAAAGATGATTTCTTTCGATTTCTTCCTGTTCAAATGAAGAAAACTGGACCTACACAGACAAATGAACTAATTTTCCCTCCCACAATAGCTGCTTTCATCATCATTTTGAATCAAACCAATGACTGCCATGTCATCAGCAAATTGAATACTAACATAATCAGATGTGTTGCCTCTGCATTGTTTGTTGTCAATAACACTGAATAACACTATGATAATAAGTAAAAACACTGGCCCATTCATTCTGACACACTCAGTACGTTCGCAATTCGAACATTAAAATGATTGTGTTCATCCGACTAAAGCCGAACCTGAACTGGCCTAGGCGCTCTGCAGATGCTCCACAGTCCCCGCACCAGGCTTTAAACCGAAAGTCAAACAGTATAAATTCGTAAAAGAAAGCCAGGAAAAAACAAAGAAGAGGGGAAGAAAACACTACACCATTAAAGCGTAGAGTATTCACATAATGTACAGTGCTGAAAAGTTCTACATGTTGTCTCCATTGACATACAACCCATTTGCCACTTGTTTGGTATGAGACAGAACAGCTCAACCAGAGGAAGGTTCAATAGACAACAAGTAATGACTCCTAAAACCTGGAAATGACTTGGCATTTTAGCCAAGTCTGGAAGTCAATGGGTTTTTGGAAAAGGTTTTTGATTATAAGCCTTAAATAAGAGTATTGGTTTACACCAGCTGAAGACACTTTCATGTTTTGTTCTGCGACATAAGATACTTAAGTAAATACCACATTGTGAACTTTGACACTGCGTCTTGCAAAACACGTTTGCTAACAAGTGGCTAAATGAGACAACAGAATGTCATCATCGAACTGCACCAAACATGACTTTACAGCCTTGTAGTGGTGATGATGCAACCACAGCGTAGTTCGTATTAGCCTAGCAATAGCTTTTCACTTCAGGCAATTACATTTAGCCTTCAAAAATACTAAAAGTGCTGTTCATTTGTGAAAACTGTGTTTAGTTTAAATGTTTTAGTATAATAAACATTTGTCTACCACAGAACTTTTTTTTTGCAATGATCCAAAATCCAATAGAAAAGTCCATAGGCTTTTAGACGAGGGAACCAGGGTGAAGTTAGCTTCTGGTCTGGCCAATAGAAAAATGTCATCCTTGGGGCACTCTATTGCAACTAGCTCAAAGGAGGCATCCACCTACTGTGGCGGAGTCCGACATACTTCTGTCAATAAATGGATTCTACCCCGGCGCTTGTTTACTGGGACAAGAACAGCATACCAATTAAATGGCCTAATCGAGCTATGACCTTAACTGTGCATGGAAACATACTGACTAAAATCAGTCAGTCAGGAATCTACCCATAATGTTCTTTTAAAGGGAGGTTGTTTACCTATATGACCTATAATATAAGACATTCTGTAACTGAAAACATGGTCATAAAAAAAGAAAATGATTATACATGTCAAATGTGTGGGATTTAATCATTGATTGCATGTGTATGGCATCAATTTTCTTTAGTACAAGTTTAGAACCTCTCCCACACACACACCTCTATAATGAGGACTCTGAGCATTTTATGGTCATTTTCGATGATGACATTATGCACGTAGTTTCTCTCACTACGGTCTCCAAAGCATCAACCACATAATGACAGTTTAGATTATAAAGGAAACTGTCTTCTCAGGGGAGTGAGGAGGAGAGAGATGTGGGAATGTATTTAATTCACAGTGTACTCTGCACGTCACAACTTCCATTCAAGTCTGTATCACAGTCACAGACATGTTGTTGTCAGATTCAGGAGAAGCCAGGAACACTAGCAAAATAGGTTATATTTTATTCTAGTGGTTCTATTATAAATTGTGCTTTTTATTTTGTGCACTTCATTTTATGAATGGTTCATTTTTCTCATCCCATGTTGTTTTGAATCTGTGATTGTTTTTTTCATCTGTGCTTTTAGTTTGCAGAATACACGATAAAAATCAAACCCAGCCATATCATCAAATTTTTAGTACTACAACTGCAATGCAGTTTTGTTCAGACAATTTTTAAATAAATGAATAAATAACACAGAAACGCGATAGTAAAGATACTGTGAACAATCTTTTTTTTTTTTTTACAAAAAAGTATGGTGAGGCAGCATTCTGTTTTTATGCATGAATGGCTTGGAACAGACTGCCCTTACATATAACAGAAGCAACCTCTGTATATAGTTTTAAGAAGAAGCTCGAGATCCATTTCTGTGCTCTTGCTTTTAATTAATTCCACCTTCTATTTTTATTGTATTTTATTTGCATATTATGGTTGTTATTTCTTATAAACTTGTTTTATGCTTTTAATTACTGTTTTAACATTTGTGTTTATTTGTCTTCCACCTCTGGCCTGTCTGCAACTTATATTCAGTGTCATGGTATCCATGTGCTGTATAATGATTTGATTTGATTTATTCATGTGTATATATATATATATATATATATATATATATACATATATATATATGTATATATATTCTTCTACATATTGTTAGATTTTAAAGAATGTAAAGCACTTTGAGCTGTATTTTATGTATGAAAGGTGCCATACAAATAGAGTTTTTTTCAACAAAAAAAACAAACAAATAATGCATCTTGAAATGTCAAAATGCTGTGGGGTGAATTACATCCCTTGTAACAGTACAAATTCACATTCAGTAAGCATCCAATACTAAACAATACACAGCTCTCAAACTTTTCTTACTATAGTCATTGTACTTTAAAAAAAGAGTATTATAATTATTATTATAATAATAATAATAATTATTATTATTATTATCATGAAAGCTGAGTGTGAGGCGCTTAGGATGAGAGTCAGCATCTGTAAATCTGAGGCCATGGTGCTCTGGTGGAAAACTTTGGATGCCCTTCTGGGTTGGGAGAAAGTCACTGCCCCAAGAAAAGGAGTAAGTGTAGACGTAGCACTAGACTGTCAGGGTGAAGAAAGCGCTGAGCCGGAAGGCAAAGCTTTCAATTTACTGGTCCATCTATGTTCTGACCCTCATGTATGGTTTTGAGCTCTGGGTAGTGACCAAAAAAATGAGATTGAAGATAAAAGGATCCTCCTGGGCACCTCCTGTTAGTCTACCGGATAAGCAGGGGGATGAATGGATGGATAGATGGATGATATGAAATTGTTCCCAAAACTACAGTGGCTGCCCATTCTTAGCTTGACATCACCAAACCAAATCCCAAATATCAGTTAGTCTGGAACCTCTCAGTTCATTTACAGTTTCCAGTGAGTTATTAACAGCTATAGACCAAAATGGCTGTGGATGCAATTGGGTAGACCTAAAAAACAATTAGAGCAACTTTTGGTAATTTCGTGGCCAGGCTCCCTTGGTGCACCTGCGGTACACCTGGGCACAGGGTGGGATCAGAGAGAATACATTATTTTAGGTGTGTGCATTAGAGGCCGTGGCAGTCTTGGTCAATCTTGGTCTGGGACTCGGGACAGAAATCTTTTTTAAACTTTGAGAAGTGTGAAGCTTTTTAGTGATTCACATTTTTTTTGTGGAGCTGTATGAACAGCTTTTAATGTGTCAGTCTGCAACACGCCCATTGATCTGCAGAACAAACTGTGTAGAATAATGAATCACAGCCACATGTTTGATGTGCACATAAGCAGGGGAGGTTCTGAAGCTCTTTTTACAATAGTCTGATGTTTGTAGCACAAAATGTAACCAGCAGCTCTGCCGAGTGTAATTGTGGTGTGAAAATGACATTAACAATCCTGCTGCAATTATCTTCTGTACCGGGCCTGCGGCCTCAAGCTTATAACCGAATCACAGCTGTGCCAATATTCAGTACAACAGCACTCTGCTCCTGTGACATTAAATAGGTTATTGTTGCTGTTACATTAATTAAGTAAATGATACATATTACCAACTAAAAACTGTTTGCAAGTGTGTCTTCAAGAGGATGATTTTGACTTTTTTAAGTAAACTCTGGATGATGAATCAGCATAATTTAGGTCAGGGATACTCAAATTGCTATGCTTGGGAGGCATGTTTGCAAAATGACAGTAGGCCAGGAGTCAGTCGCAGGAAGTCCTGTACATGTTTCTAGGTGTTAAGGACATTTCAAGGATTCTGAGATATTTCTCGGATTTAAGCATATTTGAGGGATTTTAGGACTTTTCTTGTTTCAAGGATTTAAGAACACTTCTAGGTCTTAAGGACGTTTCAAGGATTATGTATGTTTCTAAGATTTTCAGACATTTATAAGATTTCTGGACATTTCTAGGATTTTAGGACATTTCTACGATGCAGGGATCCTCCACTGCCAGTTTTTTGATGAACAGGCTCTATTTTGATACTGTTTTATGCACTCTGGCTTCTCATGTATACTAAAAGTACGGCAACCAATTCCCAGGGTAAATCACTTAATTTTTACTGTGTATTAGAAAATACTTGGCTCCTTATCGGGGCCCACATCTGGACCGCGGGCCATAAGTTGAGTATCTCTTATTTAGGCTTCGATGTCTGGAGGTTGGCCAGTATGCAGATCAAACATATGTATTCATTATTGACTATGATTATTGACTCAGTTTTTCATAATGTTAAAATTGTGGGTTTAGCTGCTGCTTTGTTCAAACTGAATCTGTGGGGGCTGAGGAGCAATGACCCTGAGCCCCACTGTGGGTAGCGTCACAGAGGGCTGACTCATAATGCAACGACCTCATTGATACCGGATCTCACTCCAAACTAAACTGAAAAGTTGGCAATCCTGGTTGATATTCTGCAAACTTTTTTTACTGGCCTGTTTCTGGACTTTATTGAGAAGTACTGATCAGTGCAACCGGATCTCACAGAAATGCATGAAATGAGCACAATTGGAAAGTCAGTTAGGATCCTTAGTCATGGTGGGCACACAAACTGCCTGGTTCAACAATGTCATGCATATGTCGTATAGAGAGCGAGAAACTTGTTGTAAGGGGGAGGTCGAGGTGTTAGACAGGTCAACAAACAACAAACAGCCAGAAGACTGCTGCTGTTAGAAGTCACATTCTTCCAGCCACAATCGCAGACCTGTCTGTCCTCTTCTGTGGTGAAACTATGGCTTCAGGCCTCCTCTGAAGAGCTCTCTCTGCTCGCTGTCAGCTCTCTTGTGAGGTCAACAGCCAGAGGTCCTGCCTGTCAGTCATCTACCAGCCCTGCCTTTGTTGACTCTCTGGCTCTAGTTCTTATTCTTGCACGACTCTAAATAACTATTTAACTGCTGGAAGGATGACCTTTTTTACCTACTGAAACCTGAATATTGGCTTGATTTCTGTCAAAAACATGGGAAGACGGCAAAAATAACCCAAAATGTAGCAAGAACCTCATAAAAAGTACAAAAGAACTACCTAAAAAAATAACTTTCGACGTGTTAAATATGCAATGATGATCACAAATACATATTTTCCCGAGCTTTATTCTTTTTTCCCCAGCCTTTAAAGAAATAAAATAAAATTGCTAAATCTACCAATTTCTTGCATTTTGGGGAACATTTCTTACCAAGTTATTCATTGCCCCCCCCCGCCACCAACCCCCCCCCAATATTTTTGAAAGAAATCGCATCAATTTGCTCAGCGTTCAAAGGTTTAAATACACAGGTTCAATTGTGACCTGCGGCCCTTTGCTGCATGCACCCCCCCCACTCCACTAGCTGTCCTATCAAAGAAAAGTAAAAGACAAAAAATAGTCTTTAAAAAAATAAAAAATACTGGGGCTACAGTCATCATTGGTAAATATGAGCTTATATCAAAAATAATTATGTTTCTAGTTAAATTTAAGCAAAGGTTCATAAAGAAGTAGAACAGTTTAAAACAGGTTGATCTGAAGCCAGGGGAGGCCGGTCCAATCATGAGCAGTCAGAGAGAGGGAGAGGGTGTGTGCACGTCATGGTGAGGAGGAGAGGAGAGAGCAGCGCGGCCGTTCCCTCGACTGCTCACGGTAATTACTCGCACTATTTAGAGAGCCGTGAAAGCTTAATTAGGCAAAGGTGATATTTCTGGCTTCCTGCTGTAGATCAGACTGCAGATTACACGTCTCTCAGGAGCAAACTCACCAGGACTACCTTTAGCAGCTTCATCATGGCTGCAACATTACACTGTTCCATCTGAACACCTCAACAGAATTTTACTCAAAGGTTTGGATTAAACACGGCGATTGAGTGCAGCCCTTTCAAGCCCTTATATACTAGAAGGGACACCAAATTATTATTAGCTTTAGGCAGTTAAAGATTGGTTTAACTTAAAATAACAAAGCAGATTTTAACAATATAAAAATATACACTTGACAAAAATAAGTAATTAAACTGGATATATATTAATGTAAATATTAACACATAAATTATGTTAATTATTATAGATTTAATGTCAGAGGGTTGGAGGGTTGGCTAACTATGGTGGCTGATGAGAAAACACAAATGGTCCGATCTAAACTGTAAAATCTTGTTGATCTTAGTTGATCTTAGTATTTCTGATTCTGATTCTGAAAAACGTGGAAATTAATGGCTCAGTCTAAGGAAATACAAACATGGCTCTTATTTTCAGGCGATAATACACAAAAGAAAACATCCTAATCATTTATCATTATCATTTAAAGTTTCTACCTGTGTGTGGGCGTCCACAGTGACAATCGACTGAAGTGGAAGACCAATTTGGAAGCTCTATGAGAGGGAGATGAGCAGATTCTGAGGAAGCTGAGATCCTTCAGTGTGTGCACCGAGATGTTGGGAGTCTCCTCCCAGTCTGTGGTGGGCAGAGCTGTGCATTACTGGAGTGTGATGGGGAGCAGCGTTTGAGCCGGCAACACCAACACACTGAGTAAACTGATTAAGGCTGGTTCTGTAACTGGCAGCAAACCAGGCAACTCTGAAGTTATGGTGGAACAAACTCTTATCTATTATGGTTAATCCTGACCACCGTCATCACCAACTATTGACAGACAACTGAGCTCTTCCTCTAACACACTAATTCAGCTGTTTTTAAAAACTCACACTGTCTAATGTATATACCGATAGTATGTAATCCAATATTTATATTTTATTAGCAGCAGTTAAGCGTATTCAGTGTATTGTAGTATATTCATTAAATTGTTTATTCCAAAGATTTACAGTATATCATAGATTATAAGATGTTTTTATTATTCTGTGTTGAGGTATTTTAATTTATTGTAATTGTGTTTATGTTTTTATTGATGTATATTTTTCTTATGTATTTACTCTTTCAGTAACACAAACATTTCCCAATTTGGAATCAATACAGTCCATCCATCCATTAATCCGTCTGTCTGTCCATCCATCATCATCCATCCATCAATTATCCATCCATCCATCCATTCATCCATCTATCCATTCAAGTATTCATTCGTCCGTCTATCCATCTTTCTGTCCATCCACAACAAAAGGTCTTTTAAATTTTTTTATCAATCAAACATTCTCTCTCTAATATTTAGGGAGTGAAAAATACAGTACGAACAGTAAGTTGATTGTGAAAAAAATTAAACTAATGGATCAAATTGTAATAAAATATTTTAAATACAGAGTATACTGCAGAGGTAATTAAAGAAAGGAATAAAAAGTGATTCATAAGTGTAAGGAGCAGCTCGCGTGGAGTCAACCTCCGGTTCCTGCTGATTATCAGGTCAGGTCTATCCCACACCACCAGCCCCATCTGTCTCTTAATTAGATAACCAGACTAATGTAAAAACACCACGTCCTGCTGCAGGCTTTGTATGACTGTAACATGGCTGCAGTGACAAACACACCAAATGTGCTCTTCACCATAATAGCACCTGAATAAGGATCACAGTGTGAAATAAACTGGTTTTATTCAATTCGTCAAATCATTAGGAAATTTCCAACTCTTTGTACCAAATCTTTCTCTAACGATGTCTATAATTAACTATAAATGAAAAATGATCAGTGAAACATGATCATTGTGAAGCGGTGTGAGCTCCACATTTCTCTGTAGTTTTCTAACCCTATGCTTTTAATTTCAGATATTCACACATCTCTTTGATGAATATAGACAGCAATATGATGACACCTAACTCTGCGTTTGGTACTTCTTGTGCACTTCAATTTTTTTTTACATCATTGTACATGTTTGGTTTTTACAATGGAGTGTTTTTTGAAATGGTATGTGATGTGAACTTCAACAGTCAATAATAATGCTGTTACATGCAGGCAGAAAAGAGAATAACACGTTTTTCACTTGACAGTATGGTGGCTGTTAGATGATGACTGTGGGACCTCAATATGCTCTGTGCCTTTTAAGAAAGTCTCCTTTGAGTGTTTCAGAACCAAAATGGCCTTGAGTTGTCTATAAAGTGAAATACAAATACAGGTGGAAAAAATGCTAAAAGCTTTGTCCTTTGAAAATGTACTAAAATGCTAAAAAAAAAAGTTTGAGTAAAATAACAGAATAATAGGCCTGTCCATGTGTACGATTAACACATGCATGGTTACAAAATAGTATTGAAAAAAAACTAATAATAATTTTAAAAATAATAATACATTTAAATTATGTAACTACAATAATTATAAATAAATATGTATGTATGTATGTGTGTATATACACACACACACACACACACATACACATATACATATACATATATATACACACACACACACACACACACACATATTTATATATTTATATTTTCCCCCTAAAAACTTCCCCTAGCTTTCTGAAAATAAATGTCTAAATGCACTCATTTCTTGCAATATGTGGAACTTTTTTTTACCAAGCTGCTTATTGCCTCCTTTCTTTGTTTTTGAAAGAAATTGTACCAATTTGCTCAGATGTCAAATGTCAGAAAGCAGCACAAGAAAAGTGATGTCGCTCCAGGTTTCAAAGGGTTAAACAAAGAACACGGGTTTAAGATTGAGATCTGAGATTCACCGTAAATTTATGACGTTAGGACAAAGACAATGAGATCTTACTGTAGAGTGGTCATCTCAGTCAGAGACGGCTGTGTGGCTTTCAGGTAGCTGGCCCGGCGCGCCTGGATCTTGGGCGAAGGTTTGGGACTCCCATCAGAGTCTCCGCTGTCATCCTCAGCCATGGCTTTGACATAGCTGCCGCTCCTCATCCTCCGACAGGGGATGTCATCCTCCTTCCCCAGTGGAGAAAAGCCGCCCCACTCATCCTGAGGTACCTGAGGACGGGGTGGAGAGGACAGAGACACCCAGTCAGGAGGATCCTTTCCGCTGCTGTCTGAGTCCCAGCCACCAAACTGGCTAACTAAACTGTCCTGATGGTACATTGGAACTCTACAGACATAACTAGCATGCCGCACAGAAATAACACCATACAGAGCAAGATCTAGCATCCAAGAACAGACTGGACTAAACTGATGGCTGGCATTTTTCTTAATCCACCACTCTTTCACACACATGCACCCATACTCAGCTCCCACACTGCTGTGCCACACTCTGTCTGCTAATGAGCATGAAGCAGTGTGTGTATGTGCTGTTTCTCTCTGGCTAATTCTTACATCTGCTTTGCAGTTCTCCAACAGGGCAGTGTCCATACATCAGCACAGGAGAGTGTGTATATGTGTGTGTGTATATTTGATCTGACCTGAGGGCCTGTGTGTTAATTGAGAAAGGCTTGTTTAATGGGGTAACATACTGACCGGTTTTACTGACAATAACAACACAAAGATAAATACATCAACTCAACAAACTTCATTTTACAAAATAACACGGAAAAATAGCACCAGAGTTTAAAAGAGGTTTACAGAAAACAGATGTGGGCAAAAAAATAAAACCAGATCAGGCTTACTCAATAAAATAAAATAAAATGAAATAAAATCTGACTCCCTACTAACCTAATCAGCAGAAATAATGTATGCATTGTACATTTCTGCAAACCATGTATATGTTTTGTTAGTATGTAGCGGATACGTGGAAACAATACTTTTTAACACCACTGTGGATGACGGGTGGTTAGGTTTTGGCACAAAAACCACGTGGTTGTAAAGATTTATGTCAAAAATTTAGGGCTGTCAGCGTTAACGTGTTAATTGCAATGCCATTAATGTCCGAAGTTTATGTGTTTTTTCTTTTTTTATTGCATTAATCCCTTGCCGACATTCCTGTCTTTAAGAGGGTGTACTGGAATAAGTTCTGAAGCAAGAGCAATGATACTGATATTATATGAAATTCGAAGACCTAAGAGACCTAGTACTAGTTTCTCAGGCAGGGGGTGACATATTGCTCCAAAGCTAAGCTACATTTTGGCAATGGAAAAACAAAATGGTCATTTCACAGGGGTCCCTTGACCTCTGACCTCCAGAAAATGGGTTCTGCTGGTACCCATGAGCCTCTCCCTTACACACACGCCCACTTTAGTCCCATGCAGTTTTTCTCTCATTTGATTCCTGATTGAGACAGTCTGGTAAGATATACTTCAACTTGTCAATATGGACTTTAAAAGTGTTTTGTAATGAAAAATAATGGAATTGAAAACATGCGAATAAAAAATGTGATCAGTTGTGATTAAATATAGAAATTCTGTGATTAATCGTAATTTTAAAAAAAAGATCATTTGACAGCCCTATAAAAAAATATGTTTGGCTTAAAATATCAGGTTTCAAAGGCCTAATCCCATCCCCACTGGAGAAACAGCATCACATACGCCCACACTTGGTGCCTGAGAAGGTGCTGAAAACACAGTGATGGGTTGCAAAATACCCATGTTGGGTGCCTAAAAAGCTGCAGGTAACACAGCAGCAGTTCTCAACAAAACAACCATCTGCGGTGCCTATAAAGCATCTGGAACTACTACTTAACACCCATGTTGGGACCTAAGAAGTCACTGGAAGAAGAGCAACAAGTTACTGCTAAACATCCATGTTGGGTGCCTGGAAAGTTGCTAAAAGCACAGCGATAGGTTGCTTCTAAACACCCACGTTGGGTCCAGAAAAGCTGCTGGAGACGCAGCGACCTGTTGCTCCAGAACACCTACATTTGGCACCTCAAAAGCTGCTTGAAATACAGTTAGGGGATGCTAAAAACACCAATTTTTTGTGCCTAGAAAGCTTCTGAAAACAGAGTGACGGGTCAGTACAAAACACCTGTGTTGCAGTGCCTAAAAATCTACTTGAAATAAAGTGCCAGGATGTTAAAAACCACAAATTTTTGGTGACTAAAAAGCTGCTGGAAATACAACAGATACAACCTGTGATAACTTTACCACTGATGCCAACATTGTCCTGTGGTGACTGGACTGGCAAAAAGGGTGTGGGGGTTTGTGCTCCTTGATGCAATGAGAAATGACAAAAATGAAAATGAAAAAAAAAAAACAAATGACAGTAACAAAACTAGTTTCTGTCTCCTCACAATAATAATTTTGTCTAACAATCTCAAGTTATAAATGCAACTTTAAAACCTAAAATATAATCATAATATAGTACCACAACAACAAGCGAAAAAAGCCATAAATAGACACTGTGTGTAGACTGTGTCAGTCTTCACATTTAGTATTTCTCACATTTCTCTCTGTCTAATGAGAATTGATATGCAGACAATGCAGCCAGTAAAATGAACCAATAAAGAGGCCTGGAGTCTGAGGGCAGTTACATGGTGCAAATGTCTTCCTTCACTGTCCAATCTGACACGTTGATTTAAAAACCAAAATAAATAAATCTAGGACACTGATTGTCCTAATAACAATGTAAGTCAATTTAACTATTAATTTTAATTTGTGTTTACTTTAAATACCGTAAATTAATGTAATTTAAAAACAACTTCACAAAATTAAGTAAATACGGATAAATTTCAAGTGAACTTAACACTGAGAAAGTAAACATAAATTAAGATTTTCAGTTTACAGTACAGTACAGTACAGTACACAAATGTCAGATTTTAAAGCTGTTTCTCTCTGTTTGACATGAACACAAAAAAATATAAATGGGACACAAATATAAGAAAAATTATATTAAAAGACTATTAATTATGCTATGTTGCTAATATGTTATAGTTATTATACAGAAAATAATCAAGTAAAAGAAGGAATATTGTGCATATTTTGAATTTGCTCATTATGGATTGGTGCAGGTGTCTTTCCAAACAGTGGGAGCAGCAAGAATGATTTATGAAGAGCTTCCTTATTTTGTTTCTTTTTGCCAACATTATGGATGATAATGGCATCCAAATAACAGAGAGCTGGCCAATAAAACTGCAGGTTACACATTTTTCAAGAGGCCTCCATTACCACGGCCTCCTCTCCCTGTAGACATGTTTACTCATAGAGGGAGAGGCACAGGTGGAACTAATAACAGAAATGAGACTCGGCTCCATTTAGCTGTGTCACTAAGCCGTGACAGAGAGCCAGCAGGCACAACACCAGAACCCTGGACCTGCCACCTGTATTAGGACACAGCTATTATTGATGTCATTAGTTACACCTGAGTGTGAAAGCTCTAAATGTAAGGCGAGCAAAGGATCTATGACAAACGCTGCCTTCAAAAATCTTTAAGACTAATCCAACACTGTTCTGCCTAAGTAAGTTATATGTGCTAATTACATGTATTACAGCACTGACTGATTCTGGTCCCAGGCTGTGTATTGTTAATTGCAACAGGCAGCACTTCTTTGCCTTTTCCAAGAGACTGAGTAATGCTGCCCTCTAGCCCACCTGAAGGTGTGTGAAATATCTGTAATGCTGTCTTTCCCTCAGTACCTGCTACAGTACAAGGCAGATTCATAGTTCACTGGAAAAAAAATAAAGGGATGCAGGACAAGAGTGCAGCGGTGTAACAAGTAGGAAAGTTGCTCTACTTAAGTAAAAGCACTAATACCACCCTCTGAAAATACTCAGTTACAAGTAAAAGTTATGCATCAAAAATGTTACTTAACAAAAGTTAGTAAGTATAATTGGGAACATGTGCTAATGTGTTTAAAATTGTGTTTTTAATAAAAAAAAAGAAGAATGAAGAAAACAATGCAAACAAATATTACATTTTTAAAAAGGAAGAAAAAAGACACTCCCCCTCTCAAAAAAGCAAAAAAGAAGAGCAAATATAAATGTAAATTTTCAGTCAATCAGCTAATTGATTATTTAACTAATTGTTTCAGTTTGTTTCAGCTGTGTGAATGGGGTGGACCTCTAAAAGTAGCATTCTGTTAAAAAAGGCATCTGTGAAATTTCTGCCTATCACAGCTTTGTATTTCTAGGCTCTAGAAATAAGACATGGATATCAAGACATGTTTCCATAATAAAAATGTGTTTTGATATCCATATAGCTTTGAGGTGCAGGGCAGATATTAGTGAAAATCTAAACATAATCCAAACAACAGGTGACGGATTAGATGAGATGAGAAGGTAATCCCACCATCTCCAAAGAGATTTAATTCTGCACCATTTTACCCATAGGGTGGTGCAATATATTGATCAAGTTCATTACTGCAAAAACTATTACTTTTTACAACCATCTATTTCATAAAGGAGACATATCAAAATTATATTAAAAAAACACTCATCATCTTGTTCTATTTATCTGAAAAAACTAAAGCCCTTATGAGGATTTCTACCTGTTCTACCTGCTGTACTAAACATGAGGCTTGTCTGTTAACCCTTAGGGCCTGCTTTAATATTATACACACACTTTCTGCTCTGCACACAAAATGCGTTTTAGATTAGAAAAATATTACACATTCATATGATTTTCTACTTTTATTCAGTTTATTTTTAATCAACATCAGTCCTCATCATAATTTTCAGAATTTTAACTGTTTAAATGACAGTTTTTTGTCATGATGCCACTATGTTTTTTTTTTTTAAATTGTGATCACAGTCTGGGACATGTCTGATTAGCAGCAGCTTTGAATGTGACAGTGCACTTCATGGAAATAGCATGTACTTTCCCAAATATGGTAAAAATTACATCATCAGGTGGAGAATAGTCAAAATGACAAATTCCAAGGCAAAAGCCCAGAATGATACAATGCATGTTTTTATGCTTTGATGGCTGTGGGATCAAACACTGCAATTTGAATGGCTACGTTTTTTTATCTTTTCTTTTTCTTTTTTGCATTTAACAGTCTAAATGTAGCAATTTTGTTTCCACGGTGTATTTTAGATTTATTGAAGGAGCCGGGCTGAGATTAAGCAAGAATGCCAATCTTGCCAAAATGTATGCCTTATGCATAAACACAGCCAAATTTATAAAAAAAAAAATTAAGATAAAAAAAATGTGTAAAATGCACCAAACAGTCCATAAGAGTTAATGATAATATGTTAAGCTGTGACGAAGCTCCATGATGTCATTTTATGTAGCTTTTCGTCTAAATATATACAATTCACCACAGCTGATTAGTTTGGACTAACCCTGCCTTTTTAGTGTCTTTGTTGCCAGCTGGAGGAAATCCAGCTACATGTGTCAAACTTGAGCATTTATCGCCTTCAGACCAGAGGCCAGAGTGAGAATCTGACAGACAGAGACAGACAGCAGGAGAATGGTCCCGCTATTCTGACTAATTATATATGAATCACAGAGGGGAAGAGGCTGAACTGATCTGGGTTCAATCTCTCGCTCTCTCTCATTCTCTGCTCTTTTCGTGTGTGTTTGTGTGTGTGTGTGTGTGTGCATGCATGCGTGTGTGTGACGTCAAAGAGACACAAATGAGCAGTTTGGCTATAAAAAGAGAATGCGGGGAAAGGACCAGCTGCAGTAGCATCAGCAGCGCCTCTCACCCACGCACAGGCCTCACTTCCACTGCAGCTCAGTACTCATTCTACTGTAGCGGATCACTGCTTTCTGTGCTCGACACTGTCATTAGTCAAGATGCTGATTGTTGGAGATTTGGTGCATTTTTAAGGTTTAACAAGACAGCCAATCCCTCATCTGTCTGTCCTTGTTTTCAGGAATAAGTCACAGTGCATGTTGCATTCACAGTGACAGTGTGTATACAGCGCATATGTCCAGAGCATCCACTCTGTGTTTTATATTACAGACTGTAGATTGTTTCCTAGGCAACACTTGGCTGTTTTGATGGCTTAAGGCAGCCGCGTCAGAAATAACAGGTACAGTGCAGCCAACAGCCATGCTACACAGACACTCAAGATAATGTAATTTACAGATTCAACAGACAGAGCCGTGGGGAATGGGGGAAGCTTTAAAGGGACAGTTCACCCCAAAATCAATACACAGATTTTGGCATCTACCTGTAGTGCTATCATCAATCTAGAGTCTTGGAGATACTGGCTGAAGAGGTGTAAAATATAAAACTGATTTCACAGATGTCACAAGTCAGGTAAGACGGGGGAAGATGCCCCCAACCCCTCAGTTCCTCTCCTAACAAATATATAGCACTAAATCTACTCTCATTATGTACTGAAAGGCTGTGCTGTAGTAATTCATCTGAGTATCTGCATTATCAGATTTACCTCACCAGAACTAATTTACTGATCTATTTTTTGTCCCTAGAAAATAGTAATCTATATACT
Organism: Plectropomus leopardus; assembly: GCF_026936395.1. NCBI lineage: Eukaryota > Metazoa > Chordata > Actinopteri > Perciformes > Serranidae > Plectropomus > Plectropomus leopardus. The sequence goes on along the minus strand of NC_142187.1, from coordinate 2,820,265 downwards.
TATATGAAGTTGTACATAAAAAGCTTTGATAAATAAATGATGATGCAAATTATTAAAATCAAACATACTGTGTATAAATATGCATAGTGACTGCCCTATAAAAGTTGAAATATGCTATTGCAATTGAATTTTGCTCTTGGCTGATCATGCTTTCATCACCAACCGAGCCCCCTGTTGCTGCCCTCTCACTAACCAACTACTTTGTGTGTGAGCGGGGGAGCAGGGAGGTGCTGTGGATCGACAGGCAGCACGATTAGATAACTAGATGTATCTTAGCCCCCTCCAGGCCATGCCAATTTTTGTGACTATTTTCATATTTCAGTGAGGCACTCAAGCAAAATGTGCAGGGTTTATTTACTCTTTAAAAAAATTAATTGACCCAAGTTAACTCAGGTAAACTTGGGTCAAGAACACCTGCTTAGAAAGGGAGTGAAACTCCCTGGAGGCATCTTACCTCTAAATATTATTTAATTCGATTTATTTAGTATATAGTCGTGTGAGTCACAGTTCATTTTTATATATATCAGTAGTATGACATTGTAGTTTCAACAGCTTGCTAGCTTTATTAGCTAGCTAACTAGCAATCATTAGTATTGTTAGCTATGTAGACAACACTTTTAACAAGCTTGCTGGAGGAAGACATCCTGAAATTTAAAAAAAATAAATAAATAAAAATAAGCCTGAAGGCTTCTAATCTGTTAGGGTTTGGAATTTACTTTGTTTTGAACCCTTTACAAGATTTAAATTTTTGTGTTTTAACGACAAAATTGGCAACTCTGCCAATTTATTTCGGCCAAGTGCTTCAGTTTATGCATCATCACTCTGTGCGTGCTACACTCATATCCAAATATTTTTTTAAAATTTTGCAGTTAATTGACAATGTTCTTAAGGGGGGTATCTTCCCCTATCTTCTCCTACTATTATCTGTGAAATATTTAGACAATATTTGGGACAAAAAATATCCGGCTGTTCTTTTTTATTAGCTAAAGCAGCTCTAAACTGCCATAAACAGGTGGAATACGCCACCTTTTACTACACAATGGAGAGTTTTCAGTACACCAGAAGACATTCAAAACGAAACAAAAGCTGTATGCTTTCACTTTATGTCCTCACTTCTGCCATGACTGCAGTATTTCTGAATAGAAGTCTGTATCACAGTTAATGAGTCACACTGCTACTTCATGAGACTGACAGCAGGCAGAGTCCATTTATCTATGCAGAGAGAGAGAGAGAGAGAGAGAAAGACAGACAGAGAGAGAGAGAGACAGTGCGAGAGAGAGAGAGACCAACAGAGAGAGAGACAGAGAGAGAGAGAGAGAGTCTGAGCCGCTAACTGATCTTTTGCCCACAGGTGTACTGGATCCTGAGACAGTCTTTCTGCTGATCAGTCACAGAAGTAACCGATGTTTTCATAATCCAGACAGGGTTAAAAAGCTTTTATAAATCACAAAGTTCCAATCCTTGATTGGCTGAGCCATGGACCGGGTCAGCATTAACAGTACTTGCCGAATGAGCGTCACCACTAGTTGTTGACCACCTGGCTTTAGCCCTGTCCAGAGCAGGGAGGCTAACCAGTGAAGGCCGGAGGGTGGGCAGTGGGCACCATGTTTCTATGTGTTAATTTGATGCACCATATATCAGTCAGAAAAGGCAACAGAGGATAAATTTTACTGCCTCATAGGGCGCCCAGTAGCTAACGTGGTAGAGAAGGTGCCTCAGGTACAAAGGCTATGTCCTTACTGCAGCGGCCAAAGGTTCGATTCCAACCTCAGCCCTTTAATGCATGTCATCCCCTTTCTCCTCCTTTTACTCTTAAACTATCTTGTCAAATAAAATCCCACCCCCAAAAAAACAAAAACAAGAACAACTTAGCACTTAGTTTTTCCATGTCTGAACAGAGATGCTTCCAACGCGTCTACTGGTAGCACAGAAGATCTCTACAATCAGCACGGTGTCAAGGTGGACACCTAAGATTAGAGTCACCAGTTCATAAATGTCTCCCCTTCTGTTCCTGAGATATGATGTTGACTGATGAAAAAGTGTTTTTGCAAAAGATTATGATGCCACAGTCAAGTTCACCTTTCTCCTATTAGACCTCTGTGTGAAATTTCCCATAATTAAATATGACTTCTTGCATTATGGCCAAAAGCATGATTTGTGAGTTCACAAATATTGCTTTTTGAGTGACCTTCAGCTTTGACCTTCAACTACCAAAATCAGCTCATTCTTGACTCCAAGTGAACATTTGTGCCAAACTCAATTTTTTTCAGATGTAACATTCACAATAATGAGTCAATTGCAAGGTCACACTGACCTTGACCTTTGACCACCAGAATTATAAAATCAGTTTATTGTTGAGGCCAACTGGACCTTTGTGCCAAATTTGAAGAAATTCCTTTGAGGTGTTCTTGAGATATCGCGTTCACAAGATTGGGATGGACTGATGGAGAAACAGACAGATGAACGGGTGGACAGCCGGAAAGCTGGACGGAGTTTCGGCCACAAGCTATCACTAGTGCAGAGGCATAATAAAACAAAACACAAAACAATAAAATCTCACCACCTCTAAATAGACAGCTCTAAAGCTCACAGAGTCAGTGGAGCACTCGACTAAAACAAAAGCCCCTCTTGTATTTCACTCTGCATTTTCTCTTAAAAATCAACTGATAAGTTAGCAGTTAATGGGTGTCACGCTATCAAAAGCAAAACTGACATTCCAAGTAGTAACCTTTTTATCTGTCATCCTGACCACGTCTCTCAGCTGTTCTAACTCATACACAGCCTCTCATGGCTTCTTGCCTCATTTTATACTGCAGAAATAGGAGATTGAGTTGTTGAGGATTCTGGAGATACCTTCAGTACAGTACAAGTGTTTATGTTTATTCAAACATTGCACATTAATCATGCATGAAGAGCACAAAGTGGGCTCCGGTCAGAAATGACAAACTGACTGCACTGTAGAAAGCACTCCAACAGATATATGTGACATGATTATCATTAATAGACGACCAATAAACCACTGCGTTTTATGTCTTTGGAGCTGCTGGGAGGCTTTTTAAGTGGCACATCTATGCAAGATGTGTTTTGATGTTTGTTAACGGGAACTTAATGCGGATCAAAAAAAGCAGACCCCAGGAAGTGAGATCCACAGAGTGGTGCGTATGACAGGACTTTCTGTACTGAATACTGAATTTATCAAGACAACTGGTGAACATGAAGGAAAGTGTTGAGTGTGCACTGACAGCAAGCAGCATCAAAACCAAATAAAAGTGGAAGTAGATCGGGAAGACATGAGAGAAATGAGGAGGGTGTTTCTGAAGAGCCACGTTACAAATACAGACCTGCTTTTCTCTGGAGAAAAGTTCTCTGTTTCACAATCTACGCTGTCCTTTGTCATTTCATTGTCCACTGTCGTGTTGGTAATACTGATGTATGTCATTCATGTGTCCTGTACAATGTTACCACACATCTGCACAATAATTCCCTACCACACACTCACACACACACACACACACACACACACACACATACAAACACATTCAAACCCACAATTATCACAGCACATTCCAGATAACACATTACTGACAGCAGCAGGTGCAGGGGAGGCCATTTAACTTTCACAGATACAACTTACACATTGCAACCAGCTGAACTACATCCCTCATTTGAATTCTGGGCATTTCCAAGACTCAGAATTTATTTGGCAGCCAAAACAGATTCCGTTGTCCTGAAAATAGTCAGAATAGAAATGCAGCTCAAACATTTCTTGTGGATTGTCTCTCAGAAAGCAACATTTAAGTATGATTTGTAGATTTTTGATCTTTTGTCCCAACTTTCCTGCGTCCATAAGCGATGTGGACGGGGCTGCAGCAAAACATATTTTAGCCATTGTTAGCGCTGAAAATATTCTAAAAATAGCGTACCACAAGGTATCTGCCAGGGGCGTCACAGTAGGGAGAAAAGTGGGAGTGATTACCCAAGGCACCAAAGAAAGGGGACCCTTGAAAAGCAGTAAGTGCCATAACTCAATTAAAGAAAGAAAGAAAGAAAGAAAGAAAGACAAAGGGAAAGAAAGAAAGAAAGAAAGACAAAGGGAAAGAAAGAAAGACAGAAAGAGCGAAAGAAAGAAAAACAACCTTGTAAAAAAGAAACAAAAAAAACAAAAGGTGCATGGGAGAGAGATGGCTCAGCAGAGGAAGCGTCCCACAGAGGCTGCTATGCATTGAACCCAGAAATTGGTGCTACGCCCCTGGTATCTGTCAAACATATTCAAACTCCTCTGTGTAGTTAAAGAGCTCCCCATCACCTGGCTCACCGCAGCACTTCACAGACCAGCACAGCACAACAACACGCCATCGACATGAAAAAGAGAGGAAAGGCAAAGATCACTGGTAGAGAGGCAGGAAGGGAAGCACTACTAAATTAAAAATGAGGTCTACAAACAGGAAAGGATGTCGTTCTTCATGAGGTCATGTCATTACCTAGCATTCAGAGAGTAAGGCTGCTACTGGCTCTGCACTTACTTCTCTCATCAACTCAAAAGGAGGAAAGAGGAGGAAGAGGAGAAGGAAGAGGGAGGCTCTCCAAACCAAGAGGAAGTAAAGGAGGTAGAGGTGGGTTGGTGGGTGGCAGAAGGGGGTGTGGGGAGGTTGGGTGGATAAGAAGCGTGGGGGTGAGTTGGGTGAGTGGAGGAAAGTCAGGAGGGGAGGAGTGGTGGAGGAGAGGGAGGAGGTGGCAGTGGGGTTCTTGAGAGGTCAAAGTAGTAGACTGGTGGTGGGGAGCAATGTTCCCTGTAAGGCTGTGGACACACTGCAACATGTCACTGACTCTAAGCACATAGTGAACTGTTCATCTGTTAACATTAGACCTATGGAGTGTGGCCTTAAACTGCATTTCAATCAGGTTTGAAAGTGGAGAGCCTGAACAGGCTTAATGTCTGTTTTTTACACTGTTTTTTGATGTCATTTGGAAATGTTTATTTTAAAGAGGGGTTGGACCAAATACACTGTTGACATCAACCTGCTGAAACTGTTAAGTGCAATTTTTCAGTGTGTTCTGACCTTTGATAAACCAAAGGATCAGTAGGTAAATGGAAAAAATAATCATTGGATTCATCAATAATGAAAATAATTGCCATTTGGTAATTATTATAATATACTATATGCACATAAATGGAGATGCACATATGATCAATTACATTAAATGCATTTAACAAAACATTATGGAGATCCAAGGATCCACTGGTGTTTTTTATTGTATCAGAATAGCTTAAAGTTGTCTGTAAGTTTTTTGTTTGTTTACTTTTTACAATATGTTATTGTCTTATTGTGGTATATGTTTAGATGTTTGTGTTATCATGTAAAATGTATCTGTGTTGCTTCTGTTTTGCTATGTGAAGCACTTTGGACTACATGTTGTATGAAAGACGTGTAAATAAAGTTGAGTTGATGAACCTGGTTAAAAGTGAATGATAACTAAAGCTCATATATAGTGTGTCCCCAGCCTTAGCCAGTGATGTCCAGTCATTGTATTCAGCCATGTCAATCTGCAGTTGTCATTCCAGCCAAACACTGAAGCATCGCAGGGACTATACGATAGAAGAGACCTTCACTCTGACTGAGAGCAGCCCACCAAACTTGGATGCACTTCCACTCATCCCTTCCCTAGAGCTGCATTTACTAAAATTGCTGATGTGGAAAAGCATAAATGCATGCAGCGAACAGCTTTGAATGTCGCCCTCAACTTGGAAAAATGGGTTTTGATAGGCATCTAAGAGGAGGTGCACTTTGGGAGAGTCTAACACACTCAGAGGATCACCAGCACAGACTGATCCCTTTCTCGTGTTTAAATGTCCCACACTCCGCCATGAAATCCATCTCATAGAAATACACATACATTACATAAAATATCTAACTACTGATTTAACTTTCGTGATTTCTTCTTTCCTCCATTTTACAGCTATTACTCTCAGCTCACTATAAGGTAGTATTTAAACCTTTGAACTCCCATGAAATTGGTTATATTTCTGACAAAAATATGGGAAAAATGCAATCAGAAACCTGGCATTAAAAGGTCCTGAAAAGTACAAAAAGAACTCATTTCTTTTTACAGTCGTCACTGCCTTTTTTTTAATAATGTATTCAAGCCAATTTGCTTTGGCCTCATAGGGTTAACATTATACTTATTCTGCTGCCTTTTCCCAAAGCATCTAGTATTTATTTTAGGCTTCATTACATACTAAATGTTAGACAAGTGCCCTCTGAGTTTAAATCTAAACAGAACTTAATGAGTGTTATCTCTAAATAAGGAGGGATTGAGTTTTCCCAAAGTATCCCAATACCACAAGTATTAAAGTACTCTCTATGCCCTGCTGCCTAAAAAAATCAAACAGGCCTTTTTAACTTTGTCACAGCAGGTTGAACACAGCTTTGGCCAATGAAATAAAGTTTGAGGCTGTGTTTCAAAACCAATTAGTGGGTAGAGTCATAATACACATTTTATCGTAGTCTTTACCAATATCCAACACGTCATCAATCCAAGTCGTTAAATATCAATTGTAAACACAGGTACTGCGGCAATCATTCTCACTGTATATTACAGGTCATTCTGGGAACCTTTTCCTGAAACAATTTTGGATAGGAGACAACCTCAAACTTCTACTGGTCATTCCTGCTTATCTAGTGCTTCGTGACCTTTGTGACTGAAATATCGTGCCAGAACAGCAGCTGTGCATGTCCTAAAACTTCTGTCTGAATTTTCCAAAACTTTGGCCACCTGTCCGTTCCACTAATGGATTCCACTGATTGGTTTGCCCTTCTGGAACTGGTGCTGCTCTCCTGCAAAGTCGTAGAGTGTCGTAGTGTTTGGTAGGGCTGAAAACCTGATGTCTCACAGGACTGGACAGCACTGATGTAAAGGAAACATTGGTGAGGAAAGTAAGTTGTGGAGAAAAGGGAGGCAACAGAGGGGAGAAGAGTGAATCGACTGGTTTTGGATGGGAGTTGGGAAGGAATTAGTTACCTGTAAGAAATGGCAAGAGCGCTCCTGCTGCTGACTGCCCTTAGATTTGACTAGAGCTCTATCTAGGTTTAGGTTACCGGATCCTGCGCTGGCTCGTAGCTGGTTGTGGCTGCTGTTGTTGGTGTAGACCTCTCGGGCCCTGCTCACCGTTAGGCTTGATGACCATGCCCCTTTCTTCACAATGGGCCCGTCCACAAGACCCATTGGCATCAAGGGGCCACTTCCTCCAACGATACCGCCACTGGTGTTATTGCTGCTACCACTAACTGGCACACATGCCGACGACGCTGCGTACTTCACATCGTTGTTGCTCCGGGAGGCTTTGAGTGCAGAATGGTGGTGTGTGTGGCCATGGTGTGCGTGGGTGTGCGTGTGCTCGTTAAGTGTGCCGTAAGGGTCCATCATGAAGTAATGCTGGGACTGCGAGGAGGAGAGACTAGGGAGGGGAGTCTGGGGGAACTTGTCGTGGTTGTTGCCGGGGTACCGGCCCATTGTCATGGCGATGGGCGAGGGGGAAATGGAGGGTGAGGGTGAGGGCGGAGGTTGGTGGTGGTGAGGGTGGTAGAGACACAGCTCCCGTTCCAGGTTGTCATCTGAACTCCAATATCCGGAGCCTGGAGCAGATGCTGAGCCGTGGAGCTGGTGGTGGTGGTGGTGGTGGCTTCGATGCTTGGGCTCTGCTGATCGACAGCGCTCACGGCTCTTGCTGCGCTTCCGGTGACGCACTCCCACTGGTGGAGTTTCACCCTCTGGGCTGGCCCTTGAACCACCACCACCACCTCCTCCACCACCACCACCACCATTAACGCTCCCATTATTGGCCCCCTTGGAGGACTGTGTGTGGTGTGGCCCCTCCAATGAATGTGACTTGGTGAAGAGTTTCTGGACTGAATGGACAAGGTGGCGAATTCTCCCTGGGCTGTCATTGTTGTTGTTGTTGGCCCCCATCCCCCCACTGTGGGCCAGCACTCCGCGTTTGTACTGCAGTGTATGGTAGCCGTCTCTGGAAAATGACGGCTGACGCTCAAACGGGTCCGCAAAGTTTGCTGGTACCCGGGTGGGCGTTTTACCTCCATAGCCTCCTCCACCTCCTCCTCCTCCTCCCCCTCCTCCTCCTACATATGGTACCATGGCCATACACTCATCCTTTACCTCAGGATGGTGAGATGAGGAGGTGGAGTGGCACCTCCTTGGGAAGGTTCCGTATGGTACGATGCTGTTGCTGTCAGAGGGGTACGGGGAGCGCTGAGCATTGTAGTAGGACAGCTCAGCTGGATGCGGCATGGGGATGGGCACAGGCATGTCATTCTGACTGATCAGATATGGCTTGCGGTCAACATGGTGACCCAGTAGATCATATGATGGTTCATAGGAGACCACGTGATGGTGACTCCGACTACTGGACAGGCCTTTCATGACAGGGGGAAGGATGGGTGGATGGATAGAGGAATGGTATGGATGAGAGATGCCAGGCAGGCCTGTGACCAGAGAAGGGCTGCAGAAGACTGTCCCTGAGAGGAGAGCTGCAGACTCTGAAAGACAGGAGAGAGGAGCAGTAAGACAAAGAGTTAATGTAAGGCAACAAGTTCAACAAAAAAAAAAACAAAACACAACTCATACCATGTGTTTGCGTGTTTGTGTGTATGACACGGTGACAGGCAGGACGACAGGAGACCCTGCTCTCAGTGTGAGTTCAGTGGGAGTAGGTTTCCAGCCTGGTTATATTGAAAGAATAAATTGATACCTGAATGTTTGATCACTGACAACTCCAAACAAGCCAAAGAATATGTAAATACACAGAGTTTGCAACAAAGCCGTTGCTTAGGGACTGTTCTGTGATGTTTCCTGACATTTTGGGGGATGTTCCACGCTATTGTTCCACTATACCTCAAATGCATTTTTAACATTATTTATAAGAGGGGAAAAATGCAAATATGAAAACAATTTTGCTCTTGACAATGACTTTCGTTGACAAAAATGCATTTTTCTCCGCTTTTTGTCCAAAATGTTGTTTTTTTTAAATGAAAATTCACAAATACGCACAAATCCCGATGATGATAAAGAAGGAATGGAAGAAGCTGAGATAAAAGGGGTTCTCTTGTGTATGAAAATTTGTTCTTCATTTTGATATATTCACTGTTTATATATTCAAAACATGAAAAAGATATTCTAGGGGTCTCAAAAGATTAGTAAATACTACCAAAAAATGATAGCTCTGGAGATGGAGGGCTAAATGTATCAAGACAGAGCCCTCTGGGTTTAATTAATTCACATTAGTGTTGCCATCCTTCAGATTTCTATTTTTTCTTTTTTTTTTTTTGATCTCATAGAGATTCAAACATCACACTAACAATGTGCAGAGTATCTAAACCTTAGAATCCTGACAAACCTAGCAGATGATCATCAGCCGGTCAATTTTGGGCAGTCGGTGAGTGTCTGTCACTCAGAAACAGTTTGTACTCTACCCTTCGCAAAGTCCCGTCCCTTTGTGATGGTCCCTCAGGCTGTTAGAACCAGCCTGACGCCCACACCGGCCCAGCATTTATGGTATATTTCAGATTCAAGCACCATTAAAATTTAATTTCAGGTAGCGGGCATTAGAGCTTTGATTCTCTGCTCATGCGGGAATTGGCCTAGGCTGTAATTTCTTACTATTCCCTTGCGCTTGAATCAGGTTGGGTTCTTGCTAAATTAAAGTTTATTTTGTTTTTTTTATGACAAAACATCAACCCCAAATTGAAGCAATTTTTTTTTTTCAGAATGAATGAATATTACATACAGTGGTAGGCAATGTATTCTATGTCGCTGCTTTTTCTGTTATATGTCCACCTGCTGGTGGGCCATCATGATAAGTAATTCCACTACAGAAGAGACTTAATGATCACTAAAAACAGGTTTGAAAATAGTAGATATAACAATATCAGTTATCTGCCAAATGAATTGTTATATGTCAGCATATCGAATAACATTAATAAATCAAATATCGTGTATCCCTGTTTGTCAGGGTTTGAGGGAAAAAATGTGTATTTCTTTTCAATCTCTCCCAGCAAAGGCAGTGACACACCAAGTCGACGGCTTAGGTTGGGCCAACGATGAGTTTAATAGACAGATGAGCTGCTGCATCTATGACTGCATTGAAAAGCGTACCTTCAGGATTCCGAAATACCCTGGTAAATCGTAATACCACCATACTGCCCAAGCTCACTGCCCACAATGTTTTCATACAAAGGTTGAAAAATGTCAAAGTATCCCTTTAAGTCCCACACACATAGGCTCTGAGAGGCTCAGCTGGTAACCAAAGACAAAGCCGTTGGTTGGGGCAACACCAAACCTCTACATCTTTGGAGCAAACTGCTTGGTGGTTGATTCAAGAACTGGAAACAATAATTCTAAACATAAACAGAGGCAGCAGAGGGATTGTAAGTAATAAAAAAGGATGTCCTTTTCTGGTCTAAAGGCTGTCTTTTTTTATTTCGACTCAATGTACAAGGCAAAGCCATCCAGGCGGCTTGCACTTAATAGTGCAGGTAACAGTACCGTTAGAAGTGCCCTCTCTCCCACCTTATATAACAGTGAGTTTATATCTCGGGCGTCTATGGGAAAAGGCTCCAGGGCTCAGACTGCTCGCAAGGCACTTTTATTACAGATGAACAGCCATGCAGGGCCGCAGTGTTGATGTGAATGCTACATGCATGGCTGTGTGTGTTTTTGCACTCTTGTGTTTGTGGAGGAGTTGCGAGATAGGTGTGTGTGTGTGTGTGTGTGTATGTGTGTTTCCTCTGTCCTACTTGGCCCATGACACAAGTGCTTAACACAACCTGACAGTCCCAATGGTAGAATGGCCACTAACAAGCTACAGTAACTCCCAGTGAGCTGGGTTAAGCCACACACTCGCACACACTCACACATACTCACACACACTGAGATCAGTAGATTCCCCATCAACACCCCCTTTGGAATTCCATCCCAATAAATCTCACAGATATTATACAAACCATCCATACAAATCATTATGACTGCTAATGGTGTGCAGCAAAATTAATAAGCGATAAAGCCCTGTCAATTTCTTTGACACATATGGTATGATATAAAATCATCACTGTTTGTTAAAGCAGTACAATACAGTTAAAGGTCAGTGTTACTGTAGTTTAAGCCATGAAAGTAGAGCATTATCTTGACCAGGAAATGAAACTCACTAAAATCTGTGCTTACTGCTCAGCAAACCCACATTGATGATAAATAATTCAGCACACAAAATCACATAAAACCACAAGGTCATTTTTAAACTTTGCATTTTATCTGCATTAACCCCTACATATACGGCTAGATTAATCTGATTTAAAAAAAAATAAAAATAGAAATAATAATAAAATAACCATTTGTTTCCCCCATGACTTTGTTCAATAACAGATTATGATTGACAGCAATGCAAAAAGTGCAGTGCATAAAATCCCTGAGCTGTCAAAATAATATTAAATCATAAATAATAAATTACTACAAAATCAAATATGAAACAATTCAAAAACTAAATGTTGACAGTTTTTACAACATACTGTTATGTTTCCTTACTTTTTTGTTGAGGCTTTTGCTTTTGTTTTAGATGCTGCGTCATAACTGTCGTGCTCACGTGCCATGTCGTGTCACTTTTGCATATTTTGCAGCTAACACACTTCTTTGTTTTGCATAACGTGAAGTGCTCCCAAACTTTTGAAGTTTTAGTATGAAACGTTCTCTCTGCCTCCGCCATGCCTCTTCAAAACAACGGCCTCTCCCGTCTGCATGTGACATAAACAGTCCCGCAACACAGTGAGTGATGTAATAATCACTTGACACAACAAATCGATCATTTTATTCGTTGCCAACACATTTAATAATCAATTAAAATAGATTTTATTGATTCGTTGTTGCAGTAATATAATAATAATAAATAATAATAATAATTCAGTTTTGCAGTATTTCAAAATATTGACATTACTGACTAGCAATGAGTTAAACTACTTTGGTATGTTTTATATAACCATCTATAAATCTTTAAGGATGCTGTTGCACCCAGCATGTTAGGTTCAGTCAAAAGGAACTGGTTAGTGAGGTTGCTTTGGGCTGCTGTGGAGGCAGAGTGTTTGAAAAGGTCTGAGTCTGCGTCTCAGCCGCCTCTGATACAGTTCATGTATCAGAGGCGGCTGAGTGTGAAAGCAAACTCACTGACTGCAGGATTCTTTTGATAGAAAACATGAAATTTCAGCATGATTTCTATTAAATCTATCTGTTGGTCATGAACCATTGAGGAAAGGATCTTATAATAGACCTGTATGAGCAAGGCATGTATTTATGTAAATCATAACCATGGTAACAGTTCTGTGCATCAGCAACTGAGCGCAGGGCTTTTCCCTGATGAAGCAGAAAGTCACAAGCAGTTAAAACTGCAGTCTGTTGTGCTTGTATCCTCTGTGTACTTGACAGTTCATCAAGTTCATTAAAAAGTGTGTGACACACAGATCCCACAGTAACACACACACCAATAATTGCTAAAAAGACATGAACTGGATGGCTAAGATGCAACAGTGTATCATTATTCCTCTGAGCTACAGGTGTGAAAGCAGCCGAATTCATTATTTTCACAATCTAGCTGGGAATTTTAAAATCACCCTAACAGTTAATATCTCAATTTACTTACAATATTTTTGGTCATGTGTGGGCAGTTTACCAATTAATGTATGAAAGTACACTGCTGATGACACAAAACAAAAAGACTCACGTTAGGGCTTAAAAAGAACCAAATATGGATGCACAAAAGCATTTATAGTATAATTTATCATATCTTTTACCATATCTATAACATTACCCACAGGACCACTACTAACTACTACATGTTCTTTTTTTAAACAGTTAATGAGTTGTGTAAATGAGTTTCTCCTGAGTCTAGTTTCTCCTCCTTAAATAAACGTTTCCTTAGATGTTTGAAAACACCCCCAAATTAAACATGTATGTTCATGATGGGAGGAAGTCCTGAATTACTCTGTCTCACTGGGAGGACATTGTACTCACAACACTTAGTCTAAAAATAAAACGTAACTGAATCGAGGGAGGAAGTGATTCACTTCAAATGATGTGTTAGTGAAGTCAGACATTACTGTACAAGGACCCAAATAACAGGGGCTTAAATAAGCAGCTTTTTCTCCAACCAGCAGCATTATGCATCTGATTACATCAAATATGAGCTTATGTAAGAACCTGAGCAAACACAAAGTCTGAGTAGCTAGTGGACAGTCAAACTGAATGCAAGCATCCCTACTACTTAAGAGGGACTGATAGAAAAGGCCACCTTTGGGTAGATGTTGCCCCTGACTTTGATGGCAGCAGCCACAAGTGAGCAAATCAGCGCTTTATCCCCCTTTTCTGCAGGGCAGACTGTTAAGTGTTACAGCTTTCCTCAAAGTAGTGAATATGATATATCAATGTAAACATCAATCAATCAATAAATAAATACATTCCATTTTATGAAACAATGAATAAATAAAAAAATAAGTGAATAAATACATGAAACAATAAATAAATAAATAAATAAATAAATACATACATAAAAACTGTAATACAATCAAAAGGGAAAGATATAAAGGTGTCCACAAAAAACCACAGCACCTTACATAAAGCTGTGAGCTGGCCTTTATATTACTGACACCTGCAATGCCTCAACACCCACACATTCATTATTTTCCTTCAACATTCCATCGAGTTGCATAAACATGCATGAATATATATTTGATATGTCATAGTACTCAAAAGTAAGTAAATGTGTTTTAGTCATATTTTTACTATACTTGTTTCCATTCTATATTTATGCTCTTGAGTTTTGCAGTACTTTGCTTTATTTCTACTCCTATTAATATCTTCAATGTATTCTAAGTTTTATGGATGTACCAAAAACCCAAAGCAAATTTGTGTAAGTGAAAAACTCTCTGACAATAAATGCTTTCTGATTCTGATGATTTTAGTCTTGACAGTTAGAAAGAAGTGAATATTGAACAGTTGATTAAATACAGAGCAAAACAAACTGAACAACAGGACGACTATGATAAAATTCGTGCTGCCTGACAACCCTCCTTCATCTGGTAAGAACATGAATTCCATTAAGATCTATTTGAAATAGTTTGCCCTGCTGAGTTTTGATGCAGAGTGTAAGGATTCTTGAATTATGGCCAAAAACGTGTTTTGTGAGGTAACATTAACTATAAGTTTAATCCAAATATTAATCAGTTTATTCTTAAGACCAAGTGGACATTTGTGCCAAATTTGAAAAAAATTCCCTCTGAGTGTCACAAGATAGACACAAGGTCAGTCACCAAATACCATCGAACTAAAATCTGTTCAGTCTTGACTCCAAGAGGGCATTTGCGCCATATTTGACATTTGTGCCATAATAGGTTTTGAATAAAACATTAATATAGCAACAACTATTTTCTATATAAAGGCAAGTACATGATTGCTCACTAACTTACAACCAATAGTTTATATCATGTTACTCCCCATAAAGCCACAAACTTGTTTTTTGCCTTTTTATCTTGAGTAAGTCCTTTTTGGTAGCAACTCCATGCATCACTTAAGTTGCACTTACATTTCCAGCACAGAATATCTCTACAATCAGCACAGTTTCAAGATTAGTGTCACCAATTCAGTATCTTCAATGATAACTGAAATTTGATGATTGCACTTTTCGCATTTTAACTGGAGATTGTGCTCGCTCTTTGTATTGTGTGATAGTTGTATTTGTTTAATAGTTGTATTTGCTTGTCTGTATTGATTGTTGTAACCTTGTTTTAAGCTGCCCTCTTGGCCAGGTCACTCTAGGAAAAGAGATTTTAAATCTCAGTGAGTCTTTTACCTGGTTAAATAAAGGATATATATAATTCGTCATCTGACCAAATGTCTCTTCTGTTCCTCAGATATAACATTAAATAATGGCCAGAATATTTTTTTTGCAGAATATTACAATTTCATAGTTGACCTTTGACCTTTTGGATATAAAATGTCATCACTTCATCATTCTATCCTGTTGGACATTTGTGCGAAATTTTGTCATAATCACATATGAATTCCTGCATTATAGCCAAAAACGATGTGAAGTCACAATGACCTCAACCTTTAACCTTCGAACACAAATTTCTAATCAGTTCTCGAGTCTAAGTGAATGTTTGTGCCAAATTTGAAA
Organism: Plectropomus leopardus; assembly: GCF_026936395.1. Lineage (NCBI taxonomy): Eukaryota > Metazoa > Chordata > Actinopteri > Perciformes > Serranidae > Plectropomus > Plectropomus leopardus. The sequence continues at coordinate 2,805,039 of NC_142187.1, read as the reverse complement.
AAATTCCACCAAGGTGTTCTTAAAATTCAAGCTTACAGAATCAGACACATGCAAGGTCACACTGACCTTGACCTTTGACTAGATATAACGATTAACTCAACTCGCGATTTGATACAAGTCACAATACTGGGTTCATGACACAATTTTCTCAAGATTTTTTTAAAACAAAAAATTAGATTACAGAAAAATTATGACTGAAAAATATTCTGTTAATTATTTCAAACAAAATTATACAAAATACTGCATTTTCTATTCTTATTATTTCTGAGGTAGGGTATAAATAAAAAAACAAAACAACACAAACTATGTAATGAATGCATTTCTGGACATTCACAATCTCCCCTGCTGTTAAAAAACTCTTTCACTGGGACAGAGGTGGCTGCTGTGAGAAAGGCTTGCTTTTGCTAGAGGGCAAAGCAGAGTAAATTGGCCATTTTCCACTTGTAGGTGATAAGTTGGGCTCTCTCTTTGGCTCTCGTATTCGTTTGGGTGAGCGGGGTTGCAGCTTGTCAGTGTGGTTTGGCCATGTAGTCGTCGGTAGGAAGTATCGTGTGTAGGTGGGGCTGACTAGAGCTTTTTAGTATGATGCCGGCTCACACGCTGCATCATCTTAGTTGTACTATTTGTGTAGTTCATCACCTTCTTGCAATTGTTTTTGTCTTTTCTGTTAACTTCTTGCCTTTATTACTTTCTGACTTAAGGAAGTTCAAATGCCGCCACACTGAGGGTGCATCTTCTCTTTCAATATGTCACGGAGCCTTTGCTTCGACTTATTTATGTGGCAAGTTGTCTCTAGTCTCGAACATGATGTAGGACATTGAACACGTAAGACACTGAACATAGAACACAAACATAGAACATTGTGGCACGTCGAGCAAGCCAAGTCAAAAGTAGATTACGCCCTCTGCTGCTCGCTTTTTAACTGCCTCACAATGCATCGTTACCTCCCTACCTTTGACCACTACAATGTAATGAGTTGATTGTTGAGTCAAAGTGAACATATGTGCCAAATTTTTAAAAAATCCCACAGGGTGTTCTTGAGAAATCACATTCACAAGAATGACACAAACAAGGTCACAGTGACATTAACACTTTGACCTATGAACACCAAAATCCAAGTGTATTTTCAACTCCGAGCGGACATTTGTGCCAAACTTAAAGAAATTCCCTCGAAGCATTCTTGATATATACTGTCAATAGAATGGGACGTACAGGCTGAAGGAAAACGAAATGCCTGCTGGCTTCAGCTATCACCAGCAAAGAGTCCTAACAGCACTACACACTTGATGATGTTTATCAACCAACTGTCAACACCAACTGTCCAAGACTGGAATTGACTTGGTCCAACCAAATCAGAACTGTAAGGTCCAACAAGCAGAATGTTTTTTTTGTTCTTTTAGTTATGAACAGAACTGACGTAGTTCATGTGGATTGAGGGATCATCTGACATAAAGAGCCACTGATAGAGGACAACAAAAGCCATTTTCAAATCAGAACCAGACCGTCAACTGGTGTCATCAAAACCTGATTGTTATGTTGTTTAATTACTGAATGTAGGCTAAGATTTACTTATCACTTCCAGATCTCAAAGAAGAGCAAGAACACGCCATCCTGTGAACTGGATTTTAGCTATTTAAACAACTGATGCTTGAATGTAAATTTCTAGAAGGAGAGGCGAGAGGAGAGAAGTTGTATGAGTAGAGGGGAAGAGAAACAAAGCTAAAGCAGTGGACAGAAACAAAAGTCTACGAGATTATACAGGAGGGCTAAAACGCAGATGAAAGATTGACAGCTAAACCCCACCCGAACCCATCTTTTCCCACCACCTCCTGCTGCATTTTTCAAAGAGCTGTATGTGCCAGGCAGGCTGGGTTGATGCTGTGTGTGTAGGCGGAAGGAGAAATGAAAATAGGGCTGAGATCAAGTTATTTTGGGCTAAATGGAAGCTGGCGAACAAAAAGCCTTTGAGTCACCCTCTGAGGGTGGATACCAGCACCGAAGGCAGACAGAATACTCATTTAATATAGCCAGATGGGCATTTACTTCCATACCAGGACACACACAATCACACACGCAAAGGATATACCTAAACGTCACATTCAGCAAAGTGCTAATTCTGTTTTACAAGGACATTGATTCTTCCTTACACCCCCCTCAATATTTTTCTACATCAAAAAAACAATCAAATGACTAAAAGAAACAAACATGGACTTTCAACCAGGAGGCCGCTGTTTGTGTCCCGTATGAAAACCAAAGTTATCGTAGTTCTGCAACTGTCTTGCACAGCTACACAAGTACGTACGCCACTGATAGATACCATGACAACACATACAAAGCTCTAGCAAAACTTCAGTCAGGACAATTCTTCTTTTGCATGCAATTCACTTGTTGCACTTATGTTCTCTCCTAATTTCTTGGTGTCAGTCAGTGCGTTTCCATGCACAGTTTAGTCAAGCAAGGGTTATAGCTCAAGTAGGATGTTTAATTGGACTGCTGTCCTGTCCCAGTATACAAGCACCAGGGGAGAATCCATTTATTGACAGAACTCCTCCTCCGACTCCTCCATGGTAGGTGGCGATATGTCCCCTTTCAGTTAGTTGCTACTGGACCTTTTCCAGTTGACCTATTACATCATGTACTGAACAAGTTAGCCAGCGACAAATGGGTTGCTTGTTGATCAGTGAAAACATGGTTTACTTTTCAGCACTGTACATTTCATACATACTTACACTTTTTTATTGTCTTTTGTTCTTCCCAACTTCCTTCTACAAATTTAGGCTGTTTGACTTCCTGGTCAAAGTCCAGCATGGGGACTATGCGCATGCACAGCACGCCTATGCCAGTTCACCCTTCAGCCGCTCTCCTGAGTTATTTAACTCCAAATAAAGGGCAATTTTCTGCCATGATTGACAGCTTCATAGACCAATTAATGCACTAATGTTAAATGGCACTGCTAGCGATTAGTGATGACATCACCAGTGTAAGATGGCCGTACCCCGAATATTTAAGCTTTACTTAAGCGTAGCAGGGTTAAGTGGGGCTGCATCATCCATCTTCACACACAGTCTGTGTTTATAATGAGATCCCTTTATATTCTCAGGTGATGGTTAATTAAACATGCATCTGTACCTCATACAAATATATTGGATATTTGTTTTGCTGAATTTGGCAAATCAGACATTCCAGACTGGTTGTATAAAAAGTTCGTCAATTGATCAGCAGAAGTCAAATCTGGGGACATATACAAATATCACAATATAAAATGACACAATGAGGGTTTTATCCATATCAGCCACTCTCATAGTGCCAACCGGTGCCAGTGCATTCACTGAGTGCTCATGCATTTAACAGTAAATTAGCGCTCATTAGAAAGTCTACTATTGATGGTGTGTAAAAGTGCTGGTGAGAAGCTGTGAAATCTGAGAAAGAAGAGCTGGCTGCTGAATGGCGTTGAGCTCTGCTGTGAGAAAAATGAAAGCCACAAGACAAGAAAAAAACTGGCAGTGAACTCAATTCAACATCTGAATTCAACAACAGCAGCAGCAGCGGTAGACTGTTCAATACATCTTTAGAACAATAATAGGAGTTTGAATGACCTTAAATCACCTCTACTTTTTTCCAAATGGAAAAAAAAACTAACAAGAAGCTACAAATATAAACATTAGCACTGCCACACACAGAGCCCAGGTAAGAACACATCTCTGTGTGATTCAGGCTTTCATAATTGAACAAGACGTGGCCTAATGGCAGGTATAATGGTCTGTAGTCATCGACTACACTTAGAGGACTGCTATTGTCAACCAGTCACTGCTCAGACATCACTGTGCACGCTGAGGAAAATCAATACAGAACGGGACAACTGGCAAAACCATTGAAAAGAGCAGAGGGGAACCCTAACGTAATATATTGATTCTCTCTCCCTCTCTGTCTGATCTTTCTCTTGGGGTTTAATACTCTTTTTCCTGGATGCCTTTTGTCTTTTGTTATCTCAGTGCCTTAGTGCTTCTCAATAACCAGAAAACCTTGCATGACATCAACAGCAAAGACGGCAAAGCTAATGGAAAGATAAACTAATCAGACAGCGATTTAGTTAGTTTAGATAGTTTCGCGACGGTAAGAAAAAAGAAGAGCCACATGTCTTTACAGGTATGACCAGTGGAGTAAGGTAGTTACAATGGACCCCAGTGCACACTATTATGAAGGGCCCTTGTACACACTAGTTACTAGTTATGCCCCAAAACTAGCTATCAAATAATCATATTGTGTTACTGGATGACACCAACATAAGTATCACCTGCTTATGCACGCAGGTAAGTAGCACTTACGCGCCAAAGATCAAATGAGAGCGTGCACACTGCCTGCCTGAGCAGCGCTTGTCAGGCGCGTCTGAGCTGCGTGTTAGCTGCAGCACAGCTAGAGAAACGGTGGCTTGCAGATTTTTTACGCATGCGGCGGACGTTTGTCAGCGGGAATAGACAGCGAATATGGTGTTTTGATGATTATATTGACTCTATACCACTTTATACTTCAGTTTAAAAGTCTCTCTCCTTCACAGAGATGAAGAAATACAAAGACATCTGTTTTACTCCAACTTCCTCGCTTCCCTTTCAAAACAAGAGCCCTCGGACAGCATCTCTGTGGACAGAATCCCATCAGTTGCTGAAACAATGCATTTTACTATGAAACATTTACAGGACCATGTTGTTGGCTGTGCAGGAGCTTGCACGACTTCATAAATGAGTGGAATTTATACAGAAATACAGCACTTACAGCAGCAGCGACGCTGTATGTGTGAAGACCGCATGCATGAAACACGCTGCAGCTCGGCAAGGCTGACATCTCACGCTCCTGACTGTGTGAAACAGGCCTTACATCCTCCTTGCAACACATCGACGCAGGTTATGTAAATCGACGTATTTACATAATCAATTACATCGATGCTTCGCCCCAGCCCTATTCTTTTATGAACACAGGCATATTTCTAAGGTGAATCTGAATTACTCCCGAGGGTCCATTTTCTGCCGAACTCTCTCTATGGGTCCCCTCAACCCAGGGGCCCCAGTGCAACCGCCCTGCCCACACTGTCTGTATTGACGCCCCTGGTCTTGACAGAATCTTTAATTAAAACCACTGGTACCATGCCAGGTGGAGCCATCCTAATGTGGGTTTGTTACAAATATTCTGCCTTCAGTTTTTCTTGTAATGTTTAACCAAATGTGACAGACAACTGACAAAAAAATTCTTCTTCTAACTGATAACTTATTGATAATCACCCATGAATAAAAAATAAAATGAACTTACTTACTAGTAGCTACAAACAGAAAACAAAGATTCACTTGGATAAAGTCATAAGGTGCAAAAACAATATTGATGACAGTGAAATATCACAGGAATATTTCAAAGTGTCAGAGTGATGTTAGAAATAACATACAAAAATGTAAAGTGTGTTCAACTCTAAAGTCAAGGAATTATTCGTATATTATAGGACCACTGTATGATGTAGCCGAAGACGTTTCCAGTCGCCGAAGCTGTGGGTCTCTCATCAGGATGAGGACATCAACTAAGCAGTCTGTAAACTCTCCTCCTTCCAACTTCTGCTAGCTAGCTGCTAGAAAACCTACAACTACCAGAATGCATCAGATCAGTAAAACTCTTGCTGGTGGGTGACCTACTGCAACCTCATTGGTTTGACACAATGGTGGTCGGCTAAATCTCGTATTCCGATTAAACAATAAGCTAAAACATGCTGAAAAGATCCGAAGTGAGAAATATGCAAGTAACAAAATATATATATATACACACACACATATATAGAGAGATGTATAGATATATACAGTATATATATATATATATATATATATACATATATTTAGAGAGAGAGAGAGAGAGAGAGAGACAGAGAGAGAGAGAGAGAGATCTCAGCGCTGCTTATTTTTACTGTTTGATCTCCATTTTTTCAGACTCTGTTTTCACTGCGTTCCCTTCCCGTTCACAAACTCAAAGCATAATACAGCAAAATAGGGTATTAAAAAAGTTTTTGAAAGATTTTTGGCAAGAAATGGACAGTGTAGTAACATAATATTATATGAATATTATATATTCAATCAGCAGTGCCTTGTTATACCGTTGGATTGGATTTCAGTCTCAGTCAGAGTTTGAGAGAGAGAGAGAGAGAGGGGGAGGGTGTACATGATGGCAGCATGGTTGGCTGGTGCTGAAAGGGTGCTGAAATGAATCATTTTTAAGATGCATGGCAATGTGGTCATTGTTCTGTATCAATGCATTGACACCACATAATCATGTAACACTGCTTGTTGATTTTCCAGCCGTAGCAGGACAACGAAGTTCTACAGTTCAGAGAACTTATGTCGGCAGCATCCAGCGACGTTTGGTGGCTACATCCCATTGAACTGTGGGAGAACAGAGCTAGCTGACAGCTTGTATGTATTGATGAAAAAGAAGCCATATGCATTAATATAGAAAATTAGGGATGCAATGAATCGTGATGCATCATGGAATTGAATCAAACCATGAGAGCAGTGAAGATGCACAGCCCTAGCAGGCAATAGGAAAATGGTGAACTACAGCCTGTACGTCAAGCAACAGGCCTAAGAGCCAGCAAAACTCACTGCCAAATGACATCATCTGGAGGAATATGTAGGCACTGGTTTGATGGAAAGAAGTCTACCACAGATCATCTACACATACTACCCACATTGTTTTGATACGAAGCTAAATTATAAATTGTTGATGTGTCTAAAATATTTCATGCAGTCCTGCATGAAATGATAATCCTGCATGAAATGATAATCAAAAATCAGTAACAACGGCATGTTATGGGTAAACGCTAATTTTTGCAACTATGTCCATGGAAATGGAATCGGCCAAACACCAAAATAAAACTATAAGGTACAGATAACTAAGCCAGTGTTTCTCCTTAGATGACCTCAGGTCACACTGTTAGTGCGGAGGCTGTAAGATCTCAGTGGTGAACTAAAATGTTACAAATAACCTTTTGTTAGAGTGTGATGAGGAGCAGGGTATCAGTAGCTCTGATGGCTTGTATAGGGACAACCCACACAGTCAGTATTTCTGGCTCCACCGATTCAGTATCATTACCACAAACTGCTGCTGCTCTTTCTGCCATACAGGACCACTGATACTAGAAACTACTTTTTTAACAAAACTTCCCATCATATTATTATAAACATGAAAAACAACAAAACCTCAGGGCCATCATTTCGTTCACATAGGACTACATTGTCTTGATGATGGAGACATATCTTGCATCCTGGTGTTTGGTGGTTGGACAGACCAACAGACAAGTTTACACCAGTACACCACAAATGATCCTAGAATCTCTAAAATATGGAGCACCACCAACCAATCATTCTAGTCTACCTATTATCTTATGGTGAACACAAAATCATCAAAATAAATAAAAGATAATAAATGCTGTCTGATTACACTGTTTGAGTTTAAATCGACCTCGTCATCTTCACAGTGTCCGCTACAGCTGCAACATAAATCCAACATGGCCGCATGTGACCACCTGCTGGGACGGAAAAACATTACAACACTTCACATATGCAGTCTAATGTGTGTGTGTTTTCTCTGAGATTCTCTCTGCCTTTCACTTGTCTCTTCTTCTGTCTCTCCTCATCTTACAACATTACCAAAAGGAGAAAGGATGTGTAACCATGGTAACCACAGCAGTATGTGAAACAGAGATGAGTGTACAGAAATTTAAAATGGAAAACACTCATTATACCTCCTACATTCCACATCATTTAGTGCTCTTTCCAGTTAGACCCACATAGGCACACACACACACACACACACACACACACACACACACACACACAGAATGTATTGTTCTTTGGATGCTAAAAATATGTATTCAGTCAGTACCATAGAAACCACTGTCTATAAACAGCCGAGGCAGGAGGGTTTTCCTGATGCAGCCTGGATGTGTTTGAATGAATATGAGACATGATACTGATGCATATTTTGAGCTGGAACACAGCGAAGCTAATCAGTTCCTGACTTCCTGAGCAAGAGAGTGAGTGAGTGAGTGAGTAGGTGATGAAGTTACACCACTGGCCGTTGCTCTTTCAAAATGAATAGGTGCAAACAGTCCTCAAATAGCAGGTAGATGCCAAGAAATGTTATCAGTAGGAAGTGGAAATGAGACACTGATGATTTCTCACATCACAACCTGTGCTTTAGCTCGTATGAACAGCGTGGTTGCATTTTGTTCCCAAAACTGTGGTGATTTAAGTGAGACTGTATTACTCAACATGTCATAGATTTACTCTGAAATGTTCCAAGGGGACTGTTGGTTTGTCAGAACACATCAAAAGTTAACTCACATTGCGGAGAAAATAACACGGCTGTTTTGTTCATTCATTCTCTGAGGAACAGGGAGTTAGCAGGAGTCACGGCTCTGAATAAATGACCAGTTCAAGTCAATATTAGTCAATTTTACTCCTATAATGTCAAATCACAACAAAAGTCATCTCATGACATTTTTGTTTTTTTATAAATAGAGGCCATACTGTAGTTTTAATATTACACACACTCGTATGGCTCTGTGCACAAAATGCTCTTTTCAAAATCAAGCTTTAAAAATAATATACATCAATATTATTTTCTACTTTCGTTTAGTTATTTTTTAACCTACATCAGTCCCAATCATAAATATCAAATATTACTTAATTTTCAGACCTTTAACCCCTTAAATGCCAGGTTTTTGTCATGATGCCACTGTTTTAAGTTGCAAAAAACATTTTGTTTTCCTCAACACTCAACATGCTAATTTCTTTTTATTATGTCATCTTCTTACACTACTTCTTGTATTATTTTTTTACCGTCTTTTATTGCTTTCATTCTTTAATTTTCTTAAATTGACTAATTCAGTCCTTTAACTGCCGTTTGAGATCTACCAGCCCTATCACTTTTATTCCTTTTAGCGCTGTAATCTTGTTGACCTTTTTATACACATTTTGTTCTTGCCTCTTAGTTTGACTGTTTTAGTCCTTTCTCTGTTTAGAGTTCCTGCCTTTGCTTTGTCTGTCAAAGCACTTTGTAAACAACTGTTTTTAAAGGTGCTATATGAATAAAGTTGTTGTTGTTGTTGTTGTTGTTGTTGTTGTTGTTGTTGTTGTTATTATTACCACAGCCTGGGATATGTCAATGATTAGCAACAACTGTAACGGGTGTGGTGAGGACCCAGATGCAGTACAACCGTAACCAGGATTAGTTGGTAATAACTTTTATTCAGAACAACACAATTCAGACACGGGCAGGATGAGGTAAGTCAGCATACAGTTCGCTCTCGGGTCGGAACCCACAACACAGTCTCTGGAGGGAGATCAAGCAACGAGCCGGGTTGACGCCACTCGGCGTGGATGTGGAGGAAACCCCAGAGCCCAACAGCTCGACAGCACGGTGGAGTTACCGCCGAGGAGAAGGCGGAAGCGTGGTCGGGGACAGGCGGAGGTTCCGGTCGGTAAGCAGTCCGATGATGCAGCGGTACTGGCGGGGATGGACCAGGAGGATCTGCCGGGCCAGGCGGAGAGGTTCTACCAGCAAGCAGATCAGAGACGCCAAAACAGAGCTCGTGGTCGAGGACAGAAGGCAGGTAGGCTTACCGGGATCAGGCGAAGAGAGCAGGTCGGGGACAGGCAGGGTCGGCTTTCGGAGATCTGGCAGGAGAATGCTGGAGAGTCTTGCATAATGCGTAGAACAATCTGGCAATGAGAGTGTGTGTGTGGCAGGCTTATATACTGGGTTGATTACTGATGAGATGCAGCTGGAGGTGAGTAGAGCAGGCAGAGTGGGCGTGGCCCGCAGGTAGAGTGAGCAGAGGAAGAGTGAATGGAAAAGTACTGAGGAGGGGAGAGGAGCAGGAATCGCGGACAGAACCCCCCAAGGGACGCCCACGACGCCCCACCACGTAACCACCGGGCAGGGCGGGCGGCGGGGCCCGGAGGAGGGTCAGAACTCCTCCGAGACCCCAGACACTCCCCCTGGCCGACATCACCGGAGTCCGAGGCAGAACCCACGCCGTCATCCCCGGCGGTGCGGACACAGGAGCAGGACGGAAGCAGAACCGACCCCCACGCGCCGAGGCGGATCCGGAGGGCTGGTCGGGATGTTGCCGATGGAACTCTCCACCAGGTTGTCATCCAGGATCTGGCGCAGCCGGAACTCCATTTATCGCTTCCTCCGGACCGCATTCTCCCAATCGATTTAGGTATTGAAGGCCCCACCACGACGCAGAGCGCAGTAGCGGCGTATCGTATAGGCAGGGGTCCCATCTATGATGCGGGAGGAGGAGGAGGTCGGACGGAGGTTGCAGAGGGCTCTCCGGAACGGCTTTGATTCGGGAGACATGAAAGGTGCAGCATGGACCCTCATGGAGCGGGGTAATCTCAATCGGACCGCCACTGGGTTGATCACCTTGTCGATGGGGAACGGACCGATGAACTTGGGAGCCAACTTTGGAATCCTCCTTCAGGGGAGATCCCGTCGACAGCCAAACCTTCTGCCCCACTTGGTAAGTTGGAGCTCGGGAACGGCGCCGATTAGCGTCCGTGGGCGTAACGCTCTGGCGGACCTCAGTAGAGCAGATCGGGCCCGGGTCCAACCTGGCGGCAGCGACGGATGAAGGCCTCCACAGAAGGGAAGGCGGTCTCCCTCTCTTGGTCGGGAAACAAGGGAGGTTGGAACCCATACGCATTGGAATGGGGATGCCGTTGCAGAGCTGGTGAGGGTGTTATGAGCGTATTCTACCCACATTAGATGCGAAGACCAGGAAGCGGATGTCTGGATGCCATACAGCGGAGTGCTGTTTCCATCTGCTGATTCTTACGCTCAGTCTGGCCGTTAGACTGAGGGTGGTAACCGAGGACAGGCTGACCGAGGCACCCAGGAGGCGGCAGAATTTCTCTCCAGAATGAGGAGGTGAACTGGGGACCCCTGTCCAAACCACATCAGTAGGGAGACCATGGAGACGTAAACACGTGTTCCAGGAACAACTCAGCAGTCTCTTTAGCAGATGGAAGTTTAGGCAGAGGCACGGCGAGCTATCTTACTAAACCGGCTCTACCACTGTCAGGATAGTGGTGTTGCTCCCGACAGCGGCAGACCGGGTTACAAAGTCCACGGAGATGTGGGACCAGGGATGAGGCACAGGTAGGGGCTGAAGGTGACCAGCAGGAGGCTCCCTCCGGGAGCCTTATTCTGGCTGCAGACTGGGCAGGCGTTGACGAAGCCCGAGATGTCCTCGCCCATGGTGGCCCACCAGAACCGCTGCTGCACCACCTCCTTGGTACGGGCAATGCCTGGGTGACAGGTGAGCCGAGAACTGTGTGCCCACTGCAGAACCTCGGACCTCAGATCTTGTGGAACGAAGAGCCGACCTGGCGGACAGGAACTGGGCCCCTGCTGGTCCTCCACTGCCGCTTTGACCCACCTCGATGGCCCAGGTGAGGGCGGCCAGGAGACAGGAAGCAGGAATAACTGTCCGAGTTGGAGGAGTCCCTTCCAACCAGAAACTGACGGGACAGGGCGCCAGGCTTGATGTTTCGGGAACCAGGTCGGTAAGGACAGGGTAAAGGTGAATCTGGCGAAAAACAGAGCCCACCGGGCTTGACGGGAGTTCAGTCTTTTGCAGAGCGGATGTACCGAGGTTCTGTGATCAGTCCAGACGAGGAAGGGGACCTTGGTCTCTCCAGCCAGTGTTCCACTCCTAAGGCCAACTTAACTGCCAGCAGCTCACGGTTACCACATCGTAGTTCTTCTCAGCAGGGGACAAACCATTTGCAGAAGAAAGCACAGGGATGAAGCTTCCTTGGCAGATCGTTGAGAGAACGCCCCACACCCACATCGGAAGCATCCACCTCCACCACGAATTGACGGTCAGGGTCCGGAATCAGGGAGGATGGGAGCGAGCTGAAGCGCTCCTGAGTGTACGGAACGCCTCCTCCGCTGCCGGAGACCAACGGAAGGGGATGTTGCAGGAGGTGAGGGTCAGAGAGGAGCCGCCACAGCATGTAGCCCCGGATGAACCGCCTGTAGAAGTTGGCGGAAACCCAGGTGGAAACGTTGAAGCTGCTTATGGGAATCAGGAACAGGCCAAGAGGTGACTGTAGAGACCTTAGCCGGTCCATCTCCATATGGTTATGGCTTATGATGTGCCCAGGAAGGAGACTGTCGTGGCGTGAAACTCGCACTTCTCGGCCTCTTCACAAAGAGGGAGTTGCTCAGCAGGCGTTGCAGGACGGTCTGATCGCAGTGAACGTGCTCTTGCTTCGGCGGGAGAAGATCAGGATGTCGCCCAAGTACACGTAACACGAATTTGTTGAGCAGGTCCCCTGAGCACGCCATTGATCAGAGCCTGGAAAACGGCCGGGCATTGGTTAACCCAAACGGCATCACCAGGTATTCATAATGTCCTGTTGGTGTGTTGAAGGCGCTCCACTCGTCCCCTCAATGGATCCGAACCAGGTGGTGGCGCTTCGTAGATCCAACTTGGTGTAGATAGTGGACCCTTAGGGAGCTCGAACGCGAGGCGATGAGAGGGAGAGGGTAACGTTCTTTACGGTGATGTCGCTGAGACCCCGGTAATCAATACAGGGTCGTAGGGAGCCATCTTTCTTGCTTCACGAAGAAGAACCCGCGCCTAGCCGGGAGAGGAGGAGGGACGATGATGCCAGATGCCAAGGCCTCTTAATGGGTGTCCATGGCCTCTTCCGTGCCGACAGGGAATACAGACGTCCCTTGGGGGAAATAGAGCCAGGAAGGAGGTCAATGGCACAGTCGAGGGACGATGTGGAGGCAGTGACGTGGCCTCTCATCTTGCTGAAGACCTCGGAAGTCATGATACTATGGGGGTACCATAGAGAGAACTGGCGAGGAGCAGGAACTGGAACAGGGAGCTGGCACCATGGCGTGACTGCCTGTTGAAGGCAGACCTGATGGCACGAAGGACTCCACCCCAAAATGGACCCTCAGACCAGTCGGCCCATGGGGGTTGCGTCGACGCAGCCAGGGGTACCCAAGGATCAGGGGAAGATCAGGAGACCTCAGCACATGAAAACGGATGGTCTCCAGGTGTGTGCCCAGCAGGAGCATGGAGATGGGCGTAGTCTGGTGGGTGACCCTTCCCAGGAGGTGGCTGCCTAGTGCGCTGGCCGGAACAGGACGGGCAGAGGGTCCAGCTCGATCTCCAGCTGCCGAGCGAAGTTCCTCATCGATGAGGTTAACATCAGCTCCAGAGTCTATGAAGGAGGCGAGAGTGTGGGACCCCTCACCCAACAGAAGCTGGACATGGAACAGGGGTCGTTGGTAGGGGGCAGAGTTCAATGATCGGCTCAGCAGGATGCCCCATCTACCGCTGAGCCCCTCCCTTTTACTGGACACTGGAAACAAAATGGCCGGCCTGGCCACAGTAGAGGCAGAGGTTCCCGCGACGTCGCCTCTCCTGCTCGCCTGGTGACAACCGTGCGGCCCACCTGCATGGGTTCGGCTCCTGAGGTGGGTTCAGAATGGAGACCGGGGTTAGCAGGTGGCCCATGATGATGAACGGAGAAACGGTGTTCAGCCCCCTCCAAACGTTGCTCTCTCCTTCTGGCTTGAATCACTTGTTCAGCCTCGTGGTCAGTCTGACCAAGCCATCCAATGAGTTGGGGAGGTCGAATCTAAACCAGCTCGTTTTAATGTACGGAGCTAGCCTGCTTGAGGAAGGCGTCGATTGAGCCGCCATGTTCCACTCCACTCGGTCGAGCCCGGGTTCTGAAGTCGATGGCTAAATCAGCCACCGCTCGTTCCCCTGTCTCTGGCTCAGAAGACCCCAGTGGCGCCAGGTCCTGCTGGTACTGGTCCGAAACCTTTCGTAGTTCCCTCCGCCAAGGACTGGAAGGAGGAACAAGCTGGCGGTTTCTCCCATTCCGCCGCTCTCTCACAAGCCAGCTCTGCCGGTGAGGTGGTTAATGGTGAAAGCGACTCTGGCTCCTCCGTATTAAGGTGTGGCTGCAGGGCAAACAGAATCGAACAGTTCAGAACGGGTTACAACCCTCTGGATCCCCGGCGAGTCGCTCAGGAGCCCCCACCCGAGGTTCGGATGCCGGGCTGAATGTCTGTGGCAATACAGGGGAAGCTGGGGCTGGTGTTGGCGGAGCGTGCTTGAGTCAGCGAGGAAGCCATCTGCTGCACTTGCGGTGGCTAATCTGCGTTAGCGCAAGACGCTTCCAACGCCGGGCCGACATGCAGCTTCGGGTTGCATTCGAGGTGAGCTGTGCTTCGTTGTTGCAGCATTCCCTCGACGCTGGCAAGACGGGACAGGAGAGCGGTGTTGTCTGCTGGGTCCATGTTTGGCCAGATTGTACTGTAACGGGTGTGGTGAGGACCCAGATGCAGTACAACCGTAACCAGGATTAGTTGGTAATAACTTTTATTCAGAACAACACAATTCAGACACGAAGCAGGATGAGGTAAGTCAGCATACAGTTCGCCTTCGGTCGAACCCACAACACAGTCTCTGGAGGGAGATCAAGCAACCAGCCGAAGCTGACGCCACTGGGCGTGGATGTGGAGGAAACCTCAGAAGCCCAACAGCTCGACAGCACGTGTGGAGTTACCGAGGAGAAGGCGGAAGCGTGGTCGGGACAGGCGGAGGTTCCGGGCCGAGTAAGCAGTCCGATGATGCAGCTGTACCGGCGATGGGGATGGACCAGGAGGATCTGCCGGGGCCAGGCGGAGAGGTCTTTACCAGCGAAGCAGATCAGAGACGCCAAAACAGAGCTCGTGGTCGAGGACAGAAGGCAGGTAGGTTTACCGGGGATCAGGCGAAGAGAGCAGGTCGGGGACAGGCAGGGTCGGCTGGAGATCTGGCAGGAGAATGCTGGAGAGTCTTGCATAATGCGAGAACAATCTGGCAATGAGAGTGTGTGTGGCAGGCTTATATACTGGGTTGATTACTGATGAGATGCAGCTGAGGTGAGTAGAGCAGGCAGAGTGGGCGTGGCCCGCAGGTAGAGTGAGCAGAGGAAGAGTGAATGGAAAAGTACTGAGGAGGGGGAGAGGAGCAGGAATCGTGACAACAACATTGATTTTTATACCTTATTATTTATTGTGCAGTGTCAAATACTCACATTTGTACCACTCTGCACACAAAATGTGCCCTTTGATATCAGGATAAAAAAATATTATCTATTAATATTATGTTGTATTATTATATTGTATATTGTATTATATTGTATTATTACTACTTTCAGTGAAGGTCTTTTTTTTAACCAACATCAGTCCCAATAATAAATATCAAATACTGATTAATATCTGAATATTAACCGCCATTTTACATGTTGGGTTGATGCCACTATGCTTTTAGATGAAAAAATAAATGCATGCAAAGTAGATGTGATTGTGACAGTGCAACTAATGGAAATAACATGTATTTTGTTCATATGCCAAATATCGAAAAAATAACATCATCAGGTGGAAAATAGTAAAAATGACAAATTCTAAGGCAAAAGCCCATGACACCCAGAAATAATACAATGAATGTTTTTATGCTCTGATGGCTGTGGGATCAAAAATTGTCAGTCTGAATGGGTTTCAGTTGAGCATTTTTTGCTTAATAGCCTGAATGTAACAATTTAGTTTCCAAAGTGTATTTTAGACTTATTGTAGGAGCTGAGCTGGAAATTCCAAGATTAAACAAAAATACACAATCTTACCAAAATGTATGCCATATGCATGAACACAGCCAAAATGATTAAAAATTAAAAATGTAAAGTGCCAAAAATGCGTTAACAGTTGAGGTTTGCAGTTGAAGCCTTAAGCCATGGTCACACTCCGAGCAACACATCAACAGACCACAGGTTTTACCAATGGGAGCCGCTGACATGGCACTACAAAAAGACTAAGGGTGTAACCATCCAGTAATCAAGATAGACATATTGATTTCATGATTGCACTTTCATTTATTCAAAGTCAAAACATTGATCTATATCATTGTCTTTAGGATATGCCTTTATTTTAAAATGCCGTTTCTGCCTCTGACAGAGGTGGGCAGATGATGAAGAAACCAAGGAAAAGACTATGAGGATAACACTGTTAACACGGCATTAAACTACAGTGTGGAAATATTTTGAAAATAAATGTCAGCAGAAAGAGCACATGCTGGTTTCTTATAAAGACCACATCTATATTGCATCATGAAGGCATTCATAGTGAATTATAATGCATTCACAATTCTTTATGACTGCACTTAAATACGCACATAATGCTTACTGATGCACTATATCAACAGTCATAAAATATTGTAGATGTGACTTATGATGAATTATGAGCATCAACTGTCTTATGGATGCTCCTGACTAGTTATACACTAGAGGTTGACTGATGGGGCTTAACTGTAGTAAGGACTCATAGTGTGCTATAACAGTCCATGCAGTATCATAAGTTATCATTGTATGTTTTAAGTAAAGTGAGGTACATATTGATGCATTTATAATCATCCATGCTTCATCATTATGTTTCACTGTCAGTGTTAAGTAAAGTGAGAATAGGTATAAGGTTTTGCAGTTGCATTTGTTTGACATCAGTGGTCATGTGCTAATACAGTTGATAGCATATGTTAGTGGGACCACAGTAGCAAATTGCCGATAAACATTTAATACCCATAAATTCACATTATAGACACCATCACTGACTATACCACAGTTCAGCTATAGATTAGATTTCCTCCTACTCTCATTCTTTGCCTCGGGATATGCAGCTGTCAGACACTGTAGATGCAGCTCATTTTCTTCACTCACACTCTCTTGGTCTTTAGCTGAGTAACATCTATGTTACACACTAATCATCTACAGGATGCAGTTCATATGTAGAGGGCAGTGTACTTTTTCCTATTTGTGATAACATGAAGTTACACAAAAGATGAGCTGATGGTGTCACTTAGAGAGAGACAGCAACATATAGCCTTTCTGTGAACTGCCACAGGCTTCAATATTCTAGATTTAGAGGATATTTGAGACTCCAGTTGCCACAACATTCTGATTACAAGAACAGCTTCTCAGCAATTTTTGCAAATAGGTGCTCAACACTCTAAGTGCCACTGAAAGATTAAAATAAAGATGCTTCTTTGACACTCTTAAATTAGTAAATCTTCACATACAGAACTCAAGGTTGCAGTTCAAATGCCAAGAGGTAGAAGACATTTGTCCACTCTTTGACATGTCTAATAACAAAGCAGACTGGTAGTCAGGAGCTGCCAGTAAGGCAAGCTTTGGTATATGACAAACATAATATTTATAGGTCCAAATCTGATTTGTATTCAAGCGCCAAAGGTCTGGAATGATAGTGATAAGCAAATAACTTTTATTAAACTTGCTTATATATGTAACATGTACCACACATTCAAGTTTAAGGTAGTCTGAGACAAAATACATTCAAGCTGAATGGAAAAATGTCACTGTTTGATTGCAATGAGCTGGTTGATTTAAAGCACTATCCACTCATCTTTGAAAACTTCCTCACCCTCACATCCTCACCACAGAAGCAACTTAATGTACACTGACAGAAAGATTATTCCATCTTTTTTCATCTATAAAAACACACATAACCTTCAACTGAAATCCAGTGAGCAGCAGAGCTGTCAGTCACACCAAAAGCCTAGCCACTAAAGCCCAGTATACACTGTGCAATGTTGGGCTGTCTCAGATGAAAGATGACCATCATGAAAGAAACGTGGTGATATCTGTGTTTGTGGCTCTAAAACGGTGGTCCTAAGCAGCACAGTGAGAGAGGTTTAAGGATGGCCATAGTCACAGTCTTGCGATCAAAGACTGTCTGGGATAAAATCCTGAGAGTGTGAGAAATTTGGCATAAGCATCTCACTTTTTGACTGCTGTTATGACATTTACTGACCGACCAATAGAAATCTTCTTCTGATTTTTTTCGACACACATAAATGCCACTATAGCGAGGGCTCGATTTGTTTTTTTTATATTTTTTCTCTACCACTACAGCGGCATAGATGGATGACACATGCATGGATGTTTTGTTCTTGCATATTGACATCAATGGGCGTAGGTCGTGGCTTGCAATTCAGTAGGTGATGTCATCATACATTCTGCATACATCAAATTCCATGTCATACCCAAGTTTAATGGATCCACATCGCACAGTGTAGATTTCACTAAACTCGTAAAATCTCGGTCTGCAGGAGACTTAGGTAAGCCTTTCCCTTTTACTGTAAATTCCCTTGCTTATGTTGACGATGAGATGGAATGTGATTATGATTGAAGAATGTATATTCAATCCAATATGGACCTTTTTTATGACTTCTGTCAGACTGCATGGAGGACAGAAAGTCGCTGTAAGCTGCTATAGTTGAGGAGTGTTGGTGCTGAGTGAATCCTCTTCAGCCACTCTCAGATATTTATATCACTGCATCTATCACAAGGAAAGAACATGGAGTGTGCAGAACATTATGAATGCTGCTGCTTTATATGAAGAAGACAGGTAAAGGTGAGGGGAATCTAGAGAGAACCCATTGCTGCTCAGTGCTTTCACTTGTGAGCTTTCCAGCTCACATAAAGGACAGAAGATGGGTTACAGCTGCGTTATGCAACATTTCTTTTAGCAATACACTGAGTCTCAGGTCAAAGTGCTGTTCTGGTCAATTTAGTTGTCAGCTTAGGAACTGGTTTCTCTTAAACTGGCTTTTGTGACTGACTCTGTGTTTGGTTGATGGCATATTTTCCATGTGTTTGATGCATTAGTTTTGCGTGTGCTCACAAATTAATGCCACACAGCAGTAAGATGAAATATGCACATGAAAGATAGGGGCAGCGTAGGGGTAGTATCGTGATGTGATTTAGCAGCCTTACATTCCATCTGCAATGGCGCCACTAGGCGGGTTTCCATTACATATTGGCACAAAACTTACACACAATATTTTCATGTGTGGATAAAACACACCTGGGAGATGACTGCATTTCCACTGAGTGATGTGACTTCTCCTCTGGTGATAACATTCCAAGAAGCATGGTGATGATGTTTAAAACATTAGCAGCTTTATTTCTATTGCAGCCACTACACTAGCCGTCAATATTTACAATCCAGGGCCACGTAGGCGTGTTATGGAGCCATAATGGAAAGACAAGCCCCTTATACATGGGAGTGGCCATGTATGAGGGATTTCTGGGAGGTGGTAGTCCAAGATTTCACAATTTTCAGGTTTGGTTTTAAAACTTTTGGATGATGATCCGAGTTATGTGATGCAATAACAGCTCTTGTAGCTCCTGCTGCATCATGAGGGAGCTAGACCCTACCAATAAGCCCATAGCCATAGCATCATGTGACCTGACTTTGTGTAATTTGAGGGGTTTACTGAAACTGCCTACTATTGCTTTTTCTGCTGTGATCTCACAATTAACAATATATAATAACCTTGTCAATTGTCTTTCATTTGTTTTGGTTTTTTTTTTGTATACAGAATGCAAATTTTGAAGACAGTCCACTCACGGTGCAGGATGTCTACATAAACATGTGGTTAGAAAGCAATGAATCTCCAGCATAAGCTGGGGTTAATCAAACTGCAAAAATATAAAACCAAGACTGAAATCACATATTGGAGCTGGACAGACAAAAAAAAACCCTTAATAGGATTATGAGGATTTCCGCTGGTTGTCCAAATGTAATAGTCAGTAGGTAGGTGGAAAATCTTTACCTCAGAACTGACAAGTTGAAAGTTAAGCAGTGACCCAGAACTCCAGAAAAGTGACTTTTCTGGCCCACTCTGTGTCAAAACATAATTTGCTTTTTTTGCAGGTCGTTCTTAAGAGTCTGCAGCCACACAAGTGGATCTGTTTTGCTGATGTTTCAAAGGTAGAGAGTGCCCTAGGGATGATGTTTTTAGGAGGCCGATGTGAAAGTTTGCTGTGCCCTGGTTCCCTCTTCAAAAGGCCTGTGGGACATTTCCATTGGATTTTGGATTATTGCAGAAAATACGCTTCTACAACTTCAATCACTGAGTGACTTATTGCCTTTTCTAAGACATTGTTTGATAAAAATCTCTAAATGAGACAAAACCATGTAGTCAATTAACATTTTGTTGCGTTTAATTCCCAAAGAAAGGTACACTTGGAACCAGTCTTCCCCAGAACACATAAAGCAAACCTCTGAAGCAGTCTGCTGCCAGGGTTGTTCATTTTTAAACTCTACCTATAATGTCAAATATCTTGGCAACACCAACAACAAGGTCTTGTATATGAAAACAACCACCAGACCAGTATTTGATGAAAGAAGTGCAATTCCTGGGTGTGCTGCAGGATGCCATTGTGCTGTCATTAAACATCAGCTGACTGCTTTGACTCGGTGTCCATGTTCTGTGTGTTATAAGCTATCTCTGAATGCTGTAAGAACATGGTTTAAGGCTGAGGGATTAACTGTCCCTCTTGCTGCTTGGAGTATGTGAGAGCTCATTCCTAAAGAGTGTATGGAAGCCCTGAGAGGCAGTGAGAAAAAAAAATGTAGATGATCCATTTTTTAAGTTTCATCAACATTGTTTTCTCTTCGGTGTTTGTGAAAAAAAAGATTTTGCCAAGATCATGTTTGTAATAAAATGAAAAAAAGCTAACAAGTTAGATGAGACCATTTTTTTGCATCTCAGGGCTTCCATAGCCTGTACTGCCAAAACCAACTGTAGAACAATTTGCTGTAATTTGCCATAAATGGTTAATTCCTTGACGCCAGTATTGGCTGAACTCTGTAACTGTACTGAAGAAAGCCGTGAGGACTTCATCCAGCTGGATAGATTTTATCAATTGACAAAACATCCATTAAAAGCCCATGGAGAGTGGGACAGATTAAGCACTGCTGCAGGCTATCCACAATTGCCTCTCCATCCCCCCTCTCTTTCCTTTTCTCCCATGCGTACGACCCCCAGTCGACTAGAGATGTACGTCAGAATCTGCGTGGAAAGGATTTTTTTTTTCTCTTTCTTTTCGCCCACTGACTGTTATGATTCAACGCAGCTTTTAGAGCAGGGTTGAGAAGAGAAGAGAAGAGCGTGGGCTTAACCTGCTTCTCCCTGTGTCTCTCTTTCTATCTCAGTACCTGCTTCCCTTCTGCACAGAGCTGCAGAGCTGCTCTCTTTCACTCAGAAATTAAATCCTGGGTTTGTACGTGCCTGTGAAGCCTACAATATACAGACTGATAGAATGGAACAGCTCAGTGGTGGGATGTGTGAAGGAGGTGGGGACCAAAACGACCAGCCGACTGTGAAACAAGCGTGAATCATATCTTTAACACCTATTTTCTCCTGTCAAATTCCTCACAAACTATGGTAGACTGATTACTTCAGACTGCATGTCGTAGGGTTATTTTTACAGAATTTATGCATCCATAGACAGATAGCCAAAATGGCTCGTTCCAATAGTGGATACATGGTGCATAATGCATTCAATCTATTGGACGGATTGTCGAGGATGTCCAGTCAAGTTTGCCTTACTCTGAGATAGGCTTGGCAGATACCGTGATTACGGTATACCCAGATATTTAGAAATCTTGAAGGTATACTGTTCATTACCATCATAAATACATAAGCTCCTCCTTTTGATAAACTCATTGTACACAGTGCACAGCACGCACCACCACAGCTCAGTTTCCGGTCTCTACTGGTGAAACAGGCAGCTGAGCTGAAGGACACCGTGACACCTAGTGGTGGAGGGAGAAGTAAGGACTGTAAACAGTCGGCAGCCAACAACAGCAAAGAGAGACCCTGAGAAATAACGACACGTGTTTTACATCTAATTTGGGGAATTAAGGGCGTATATTGACCAAACCATTGCTGGTGATTGTTGGAACATGGACTTGGTCTTTCCTTTGCGTTTACAAAAAAAAAAAAGTTCATATGATAACATTGTGAAAACGATCCTTGTGTACATGGATTTGCAAAAACAACCAAAAATGCTGCAGTATGCATGCCAGGCCAGTAGCTGGCGGTGTAACTTTTTGATGACACACCATAGAAGAACACTAGTGCATGTGCGAAGTGTGACCGTGACCTCACCATTCTCGCATTGCCAGTTTACACAACACCAAAAACAGCAATGTTTTAAAAAATGACACTCTGGCACTCGCTTTCAAATTTGAATTTTCAGGCCCTTAAAATGCCATTGTCGTGAACAAAAGGCCAAACCACAACAA
The DNA here is from genome assembly GCF_026936395.1 of Plectropomus leopardus. Classification (NCBI taxonomy): domain Eukaryota; kingdom Metazoa; phylum Chordata; class Actinopteri; order Perciformes; family Serranidae; genus Plectropomus; species Plectropomus leopardus. The sequence goes on along the minus strand of NC_142187.1, from coordinate 2,782,815 downwards.
AATTTTTATTCGAGCTTGAATGAAGTGAGTTTTATGATGAGTTAACGAGCCAATTAAGCCTCATCAGTCCTTTGTGACTGAGAGAAAGTTGATTTCAGAAGGTATACAGTTCTATTTCTCTTTTTAATAGAGAAAAAAGATGTTACAATTTTACTTTTCACGACATTTTGTGGATTTCTATTTTGTATTTATTAGTCTGAAAAGCAGTAAGTAAGTAGCGTTCTTGCTGTCTGGGAAATTAGCACAGCACACTTTTACCATCATATACTGTATACCCTGGTGAAAATTCAGGATGATATGAAGGTATGAAATATTACATACCGCCCAGGCCTACTTTGAGATATTAGAGTAGTAACAGAAGAGATGATCATTTTGTTTCTCTGTATTACTGACTGACTGTAAATTATTATCTAGCAAAACTGACAGTAAACTTTGGTGGCAGATAGCTATTACCATATTGGTCCTAATTTCACACCCCCATTCAAAAACAATATCTATCCTGACACTCTGAGAGTGATGTATGATGTATAGGCATTTCTAATAAGTGTGATCCCAGCAGATCCCGTATAAAAACTGTAGCAAGAGCGTTGTGACCATCTGTTCGTGGCTGAATTACTAATGAAAAGAAATCAGACACAAAATTGAACTTCAATGTCAAAAAAAATGTCAAATTCAAGTAAGAATATGCTACAAATATGCTACAAATATGAATCCCATGTGATCTCAAGGTTTGGACCATAACCTGCCAGGACTTATTTTTGCCAAGGTGTTAATCCTAGAATTTATCATTTATGCTACTGATCTCAAGTGTTGGTGAACATTACTGTTAACAAAAGCAACCAGCAGACTGACTGGAGTGAGCAACCCTGCCAGTAATCATTGTTGCCTATAAAAAATACGATGTAAAACCCAGGCTGATTTCAGGCCGATAGCAGCAAACTGAAATTTAAACTAACTGCTAGTCCACGTTGTACTGTGGTTCAGCAGACACGGTGATTCTTATCACGCGATCAGCACCTTTCTTGCTTCAGGCTGCTGGAGAACTCCAGGGATTTCATGGCTCACAGGAAGCACTCTAAGATGAATTCACAAAGAGTTGATTGCGACTTCTGATAGCACCATGAATTGTGCATCTCTTGCAACCGCAATCTGCCACGTCCCAAGGTCTGATTCACAAAAGATATCGCCATCGTAGTATTACAGTGCTAACACACCCATAGAGTTTTGCACCTGAGTGCAATTTTTTAATCTGATTGCGATAATCCATGTGGCAAAGTATCAATGTTGCCTTTGTGTCAAGAACACAGTAGGTAAAACAATGGCAGAGAGGACAGAAAAAAGTTTGCTGCAGGACTTTTGTGTGGATTAAGTAAAATCTCCATGATTGCAACAGCAATAAAGTAAGACATAGTGAAACAGAGTAAGTGTGCTCACCTCCTTTATATTCCCATCATTGTAGAGATGTTGCTAACTGGAAGGGATTGACATCTCTGTATAACTGCTCTCACATTAACTCCAGTTATCTGGGAAAAGACACAATGCACACACACACAAAGACACACACACACACAAACAAATATACAGTTAATACAGAAGATACATTTGTGAAATATTTGTTTTCAGTAGATCATGTGAGCCACATCCAGTCTCCTTACTCCTGCACAGCCAGACTTCTGTGTAGTCAAGCTCACACAAGAGAAGATTAAAGTTGGAAAAAGAATCATGGTCATGGCTACGGTAAAGATTCCTTCAAGGGCAACAACAGAGCAACACTTAGCTGCATCCACAGGGGTCCAAGTCCCTTACCTAACAGCTTTGAGGTTTTCAACAGAGGGTACACATGTTTTTTCTATAAATGCTGTTTTTACTTATGAAGACAGTCACAGATTGGAAGCCCTCTTTATATTCCATAAACAGACTCGGACACATATAAGCGATCAAAAGTATAAATAACAAAAAGCATGAATGCTGTGCGCGAGTACTTAGTCACATTTTGCAAACATGGAGCACCAGCGTGACTTGGGAATCTTTGCAGTCTATGAACTGGAGAGCTGTTGGTTTGTTTCCAGCTCGCAGTGGATGAATCCTCACACCACGGCTACAATTTTAACTTTCTGATAAAGCAAACATCAAACTGTTGACGGAAGCTTCAAGTCCACAGCAAAAGTATTGATACTTACGACCCAAGCAGGCAGGGTCCTTCTAAATAAAAGCACAAGTTCCGCTTTGATTTATTTAATAACAACAATACTTAATTTAGCTTTACTGTAAAAGTAATTTATTTAACGTTATACTTTATTTAACATTATAACAGTGTTTTTTTTTTCAACTTTATTATAACAGTAGTTTAGGTAACTTTATTTTATGGCAGTTGCTCTGTTATTTGTATCCAAATATCCAGATATATATCATGTATCGCAATATAGCCTAAAAATATTGTATTATTATTATTCGGCCACATTGCCCGGCCCAAATAATTTAGATGCGGATGATATCCTGCTTCACTTCTCTTTCACACCAAGTGAGCCTTTTAGGCCCCTTGTTTTCCTTAACTCTATTAGATTTTTTTTATTATATTTAAAAAAATTACACTTAAAATTAATTTCATGAAAAACATCTTCAAACATCATTTGATAGCCCAAGTACTGTACAAACAGTTTTGCATTTTTATCTACGTGGCTCAGGTAGTACCTTTATCTTCTCTGTTTTCTCTTTTGTATGTTGTATATTATCCTTATAGAACACCTATGTCTTTGAAAAGCGCTTTATAAAAACATTTCTTTTAACTTACTTAATCTATTAAAGTCAATGCTGCTGTACCAGAGGTTGTTGCTATTACCATTATGTCCATGCTGCATTTTGTGTAGCTAGTTGTGATCTAGTACACACTAGTAACACTGTAAACTGAATTTGTTTGCAATACTTTTGTATTCAGGGTCTAGTTCATAGTATAAGTGGCTCCTAAAGCCACTCGAGACAGCGGCTATGGTTATATGAGCACCAATAATCCTCTATTATTCCAAATATGATAATATTCTGAATTTGATGCAGGTCATATGAACAGCATATTCCATTTAAATATTCTGAATTAGGCCGTTTTCCAAATGTAGCATTGTTATGATAAAGACGTGCGATTTGACGGTATTATTCTGGTTTTAGGAGCATTATTTGGGCATGGAATATGCGTCCTACCTGGGGTTTCTACTGCAGTTTGTGATACACGGCCTCTTGTCTGATTATGGTGGCTTCTGTGTGTTGTCACGGATACGTTGTACACAAACCAACTCGCAAACAGTTTGCAAAGCTGTGGGTTAGAGAAGCATGCAAAAGAAAATCCCACATTTCTGCTCGCAAGAGGAAACACACCTGCTTTTAAACTTTGTGAAAGACATAAATATCAAAAGGTTTTGTATACGTGCAAAAATCACAGTTCCAACCTTTTCAAGAAGGTGACGGAAGGAAAGAGAAAGTCTGACAAATCCACCACAGGCAGGGAACTGTGAAAAAAATTCTATTACAAGTGGTTCCATCTGTTCTTCTTTTCCATATTATGATGTGATAAAGGACATGATAGGACATGTTAATTGGACTCTGCTTGGCTGCATGTATTAATGGAATACTCATTTTTATTAGACATGTAAACACTTTAGTAGGAATATTGTCTTTTTTGGATTAAGGGCAAAAACTGGACTTTTTTGGAACTGTAAACACACTCACTGACTCTAAAGAAGATTTAATGGCTACATAACAGTACTACAGTTGTAGATGCATGAAGATGAGACTACGGTTCTATGCAACATGCTGCAGTGCAACCCTCTGTGGTCTAACCCCAGTAACCACGAACATACGTCTGGTTAACATTATATCTGGTCAGTTTGGGGTGGAGCTGTCCAGACTGCTGTGGTGCTGATTCCTGCTGATGTACACCAGCTTGTTTTCCTTCAACTTGAAATGTGATCAACTGGATGTATATGTGTTGTCACATCGTATGAATAGATTATATTTAACTGTTGCTGGCTGGAGAGACGATAACATGGTTGTGTAAATGAAGTCTGACATCAGTCGATGGCACAGCTAAACCTCCAAAAGGCCTATGAAGATCCACTACAGAGCTGCCGACCATTGTGGTTGACAACAGCACTGCTGACTCTGACACCATCAGGGTATGTAACATGGTAAGCCACAGCAGAGGCACAACTGAGCACAACTGTTAATCCCAGGCGACACACGGATGTTGCACATGTGAGCTATTTTGACTGTGATGCATGTGATCAGCACATCATATGTGAAAATATACATGATGCTTATTACTGGGCTTAACCATGCATGTAAATTGTCTTTCAGTAAACCAGATGTTACTGGTGTTGAAGTAAAATAACACGTTATTGTTGTACCCACACAAGGGACCAAGGATGGAGCCTTGGACAGCACAAGTCAGGTGCCACAGAAGAGGAGGCTTTGCTGAGCACTACCAAAAAACAATTTGACTGTTTTAAAAATAACAGTCACAGTTAATCTGTCTTTTAAATAAGATATGAACCAGTCCAGTGCAGCGTTCCTGATGCAAACCTATTTCTAAAAGCGACCACAAAGAAAATAATTATCAACTGTGTCAAAGTATGCACTAGAGTTTTGATGAATATTGCTTTTCAGACTAATAAATACACAATAGTAACCCACAAAATGTTAAGAAAAGTAATATTCTCACAGCTATTTTCCTTATAAAGCAGAGAAATACAACTGTAAACCTTTTGAATTCAACTTTCTCTCAGTCACCAAAGACTGATAAGGCTTAACTGCTTTGTTAACTCATCATAAAATACTTCATTCAAGCTCAGCAGAAACAAAATAAAACTCACCCAAACTGTTTTGGTTACTCTTGTTGGTAATCTAGTTAGTAAGTCCACTGTTCTAACAATTACCACGTCCAGTTTGGTCCAAATAAATCCTTCACCAAGTTAGATGTAAATAACATGCCATTACTCCCCACAGTCTCTCTCTGCCTGCTGGCCACCAGCTGCTTACAGTTCTGTAACTTCTCCTTCCACCACTAGGTGTTGCTGTGTCTTTCAGCTCAGTTACCTGTTCCACATACAATGAGTTCAATAGAAAGAGAGCCAGCTGTATTTATAATGGTTGCTTGGTAATGGAAGAGTAATGTCTGAGGAGAAATAATAAAAGATATTAAGGTTTTTTTTTTAATTTGATGTTAACTCCTAATTCTTAGGATTTGGCTGAATGTGCAAGCTTTAGATTAAGGTGGTTCAGGCACTTAGGGGCCAGGACATTTTTACATGAATTCATTAAATACAGTGACAAAAACCATTTACATACAAATGGGCTAATTTTCCACTTGGTATAAGCCACTTGTACTAATAACATGATGACATCATCAGACTTTACCAACATTCTTTTTGTCCCCCAATGTTGAACCTAAGTTGGCACCAATGATCGAATTGAATATACCATGTTTGTGTCATCGCACTCTCTCTTAACTTAAGCTGTTTGTTTTCTTTCCTCACTTCCTTTTCTCCTCTCGTGCCCTGAGCTGAACTGACAATCAGAGAGATTTTACTCACCAACAGGCTCTGCAGCCGATTAAAATGCTAAATCAGCCAAGAAACAGGTGACAAGGGCCAACTGGTGCACAGGGTACAGGAAACACCACAAAAATGAAGGTGAAACATTAATTGACAGCCGACCCTCAGCTAGGTGTGTCAGGACCCTAAAGGACTTGATGAAGGCTTAGATAGGTAATTGTGTCCTTTACAGTGACAGAACTGATCTGCAATCAGATCTGTTGTCTCGTTTTGTTTGTTATGGATAAAAATTGCTCACAGATCACTGGAGAGGTTTAAGGTTTTGAAGACAATGAGTTAAGACACTTTGTTACAATGATGTTAAATTCCTGAGTAGAAACTGAGTTTGAGGAGTCTGTAGATTAAAACATAAGGTCAGGAGGCATATCACTTTTTATCATAAAACCAAGTGATTCAAATGAGGAAACACTGAAGTTATCTCTGTGAATCACAGCCAATCCACCTCACCAACCTAACACTCGAGGCATGTGAATATATTTAAAACTGGGAGGAGATGTTTCATTTAATGCAACACAGTCTGCTGGATTTAACAAAGTCCCAGTAAGCTTGAACAAATCTTACCTATTTCATAAAATGAAATCCAGGCAGAAAATTCTTTGAGATCTGACATTTAAAGTATAACTTTGATATTTTTATACCTGTAACCCATTTTTCCCATGTTTTTTGTGTAAGAGATGAGTGGAAACACAGTTTTTGAAATTATTTTAGTATTGAGAGAGACTGCCGCAGCTGCTGAACAAGCTGCAGCAGTCAGTTTACCTAAAAACGCTTGTTTTTGCCACTGACAGGCTCAGATTGTTATTTGAAGTGTCTGAAAAAATTAGGGCTGTTCCTGACTCAGAATTATGTCAGTCAAATCAGATTTGGCTGTTCAATGAATATTTGACAATTTGTTTGATTTTCTTAAAGAGTCACTATGGGGACACATTCATGTAAACGAGCTAACCTAGCTAACAAGGGATTGGATAGCATTTTTTGCTGACACTAGATATCAACCAAAAGCTAGAGACTGTGTCTTTTTAAGTTGCTTTGCGCTTTAGATTCAACACTTCTAAACAGAAGAGAGACCATGGTGTTACCTCAGAGCCAAAGGTGCAGAGTCTCGTCTTTGCTGCATCATGCACGCAGCTGCTTTTAACAAAGAGTAGGGTGAAAGTCAAGAACGCTCACTCTGCAGCAAAGTCTAGGCATCAAAAGATACTTAGACCTAAAAAAAAACCAAAACAAAACACGACTGCTCGACTTGAAGCAATCTGAGTTGACTGAAGGTCTCCAACTGATGATTCAAATCTCCAGATTTTTAAGAGGTAGCCCTGATACAAAAGGATCCTTATAGAAATTCAACTTTTTTCCTCACCTTTTGCTGATCAGGTCTGGTGGGAACTCCCCCACCACTGAGACCTCTAATGTGCAGTCTCCGGCTCCGAATGATGTGTCCAGCACAAGATGGTAGCCAAAGTATCCGGAATATTTTACCTTTACTTAAGCATAGCAGAGGTAAGTGGAGACGTGTTGTCCTTCTTTATATACAATCTATGACACAAAGCTGTACTTTCTGTACTCCAACACAACAAACTCTTCCCAGCACTCCTCTCTCAAACTCTTGCCAACGTTTTAACTGTTACTTTTCCTGCAACAAGTCACGTCTTTGTGACATTTAGGACGAGCGAGACTTTGTCAAAAAAACAGACAGCAAAAGGTTAGGAAAAATGTTTCATTTCTCTATAGGGTCCTTAATGTTGTCCAACACTTCAAATAACAATCTGAGCCTGTCAGTGTTAAAAACAAGCACTTTTAGTGGATGTAAATTGACGGTGCACAATGTCCCACAGGAAATACATTTCAGCCTGTTTTATTGCTGCAGCTGCAGCTGCAGCACTGTCTCTCTTAATACTGTACCAACTTCAACAATTGTTGTTGTCTCCATTAGTCACTTAAGCCCTATTCACACGGGACTAGTATTATGTAGAGACCTCTGTCAATTTGTAATAATTGCGAAGGACGTCTGTGATTTTAATCCGTTGTGATTCGGCTGTGTATGTAATTTGTCAAGTAAAAATTCCAAGGCAAATTACCTGCCGTACTTTGGCAAACACAGAGGTCATGGGATACTATTAGTCCTGTGCGAATCAACATCTCTGTGGTTTGCTGGTGATTTGGGGTTGTTTTTTCTTTGTTTGTTTGTTAGTCTGTTTTTCTGCGTGCCATTTTCTGCCTTTGTCCCAGGTGGGAAATATGGAGGCTGCAGTGGAATTTAGAAATAAATGTTTTGACAGGATGGAAATTTGGGAGGACTCATCTAATTACACAACATGGAGACCCATTCACAGACAGAGCAATCTCAAATCCATCAGGAGCGCAAAATCTCAAAAGTTGATGAGATGGATGACATGTATGGCAGTATGGAACATTTTTGGGTCTTTCCACAGAATAAGGGGAGGGTCGGATTTAAAGAAACCAGGGTGTTAGTGTGGAGTCTTGACATCGTATCTGAGGAATAATATCTGTAAAATACAGACATCGCTTATCCCATGCAAGTGCACTGCATGAAACACGGGGGTGGGGGGTGGTGTCATTTCTAAATTACATGAGGTGACCAGGTATACTAGTCCAAGGCAAATAGGGCTTTAGAAACAAAATCATGAGAAAATAGGGTCCAGGTTGAAAAATACCAAAGTTTCTCTTTAACAACCCAAACACTCCGTATTCGGAGAAGGGACATGGACCAGAACTGGCCAAGGAGGCATGAGGTGAGGCAGCAAGGATAATAACATCCAGTGTGTGACTGCATTTCCAGCGGGGGACTCTGCTAGCAACAGGAATAACCCTACAGACACAATGGCTTTATAACTGAAGAGATTTACTTATGTTTGTGGCAAGCATTTGGGTCACTAATCTTCTTGGGTACAAACCATTTGAACTATAGAAGGCACTGAACAGCCAGAAAATAAATCAGTGCTGTGCATATCCAAAGCAGCTATAGTTGGACAGTTTACAAAGCCAAGTGTCCACAACATACAGACAGCTGAAAATATTTTACAAGCCCTGTCATCTCCGATACAGCATGGGACCAAAAAAAACAACACTGCTTTAGAGCGACGCTAGAGGCCGAGCAATCGCTTTGAGTTTCTCCTCCACAAACTCAGTTCCTAGTCGAAATGAAACAACACTGATGCCATCAAGTGTAACAACTACTCAGGGAGATATTTTTCCATGAAAGTGAATAGTTTCCCATCTACATGTGGTGAGCCACGCAGATGAGGTTTTATTCAGACCCGTATGGCAGCTACTTAGCAACTCAGTCACCAGAATAAATGTTGGCAGTGAAGGTTTCTGCAAACCACGGACACATTGCATTTGTACATTATCATGCAGTGGATTTATTAAAAAAGTTTATGTTTCTTTACTTCTCAGTGGCAGTGTGATTAATATGGGGGTTAATGCACAAATGGTTATTGGTTATGGCTTAACATAGGGTTCTGACACATTTTACCTGAAATTTCTGTGACTTTTTCATTACCTTAAGGCAAATTTTAAAGACCACACATTTTCTGAAATGACCATCAATACTCCTATTTGGTTCTTATACTATTTTTATACAGTTTGTAATCGATGAGAGGGGGGCTAAAATTTCATGACTTTACCAAAAAGTCAGGGTGTATTTCATTTTCTAAAACTTGGAATTGCTGGCCTGGAAATTGCCATTTGCAAACTTCAGGACTTTTCCAGGTTTTTCATAACTGTATGAACCCTGCCTAGCCTGTTTTTATTGTGTTTTCTGTTTTGTAGGCACAATCCAGTCTGGGAATTCAGCGATGTCTCTGTAGATATGTATGAAATATGCAAATGCGGGGTATTTGTTGTTTGCAAAAACATATAATGCCGTTATTTTCTCCAAGTGACTGGGCTGAAAAAGATCGACGAGTGGAACTGAAGGCCCCTCTCATCCTGCTTGTCACCTGCTTGAGGAGTGGGTGTTTAGCCAGGGCATCACGTGCAGACCCGTCTTCAGCCAAGAGGAACTTTCTTAGCACATCCAGCTCAGAAGGTAGAGCAGCCACCTGCTCAGAGAACACCCAGCAGGCCTTGCATGGAGGAGGCTTGCTGGCAAACACCTCCTTACTGACAGCAGGGGAAGAGGATGTCTTTTCCACCAGGTAGTACAGATAACCTCATAATAAACACTCTACTCAAGTGCAGAATGCACCATGGAGAAAAGACATGTTATTATCTAATCACAGTCACTGATTGAGGTTCAAATTCAAAATGCATTAGATGAAAGTTAAAAACAGTTCATTCTCGTAAAACTTTTAGATAAAATGAAACATGATCACAGCCTGTTTGACACTGAAGTTACAAAACCTGATGGTCAAAATATTTCTATCGGAGATGATGTGTTGTACTCGTCTGCACTCTGCAACATGATTGTTTTGTTCAACAAATGGCCACAGAGGTTTTGACTGGAGGCCAACTGGCTAAAATGACAGCCTTGAATCACTGCAACAAAAAACCCATAAAACTAAAATACAAACAGCTGCATGCAACAGAGATACGGCAGAGGAGAGAGTACCGCAGTGTTCTGGCAATGTATGCAGCTCACAGCACCCCTAGTTACCACAATAAATGATTCTGTTTGCCCAGAGAGCAGACAGACAGGTGGGAGAGTAAAAGCATTGTTAGTTGTTTGACATCCAGTACCTGTTGTACCTTTAAAGGAGCTGGATGTAGCATTCAGAGCAGGAATGTAGCAGCAAACAGCTACTATGTAAAGATGCAGTAATGTCATCCTAAGCAGAGACGGACCTCACACTCCCTCTGTGTGTTGCAATCTGAGCTTCTCTGTTTTTTTACTGTGGTCCAGGTGCACATGCATGTTATTGTGTGTATCCCGCTGGCTAGCACATTTGTAATAACAATGCAATGCAAAATTTTTGGTGACTGGCTGCTAATATTTCAAGATTTGTTCCATTATGTCCCATTTTACCTGACTTCACCATAATAATATTTTTTTCGGAGGCTGTGCTGTTCGGGGGTGTTTTCCATTGGTCATTATAAAAGGTACTCGCTGCTTGGTGTACACATACTGACACACACACCAACAGCAGGTGTTTAATTGTCTACAAATAAGCCATTTCTAGCTCTTGTGCTTCACAGATTAATTTGTTAACCGTCTCAGATTTGTCCCACAGCTGATGATGGGAAATGACACCCGGGGGCCCTATTAAGATTTTTTTTTCCCGCTCTCTCTGGTGGAAACCTGATGAAGTTGTTGCCTGGAAACAGGCTCATTAAAAACATGCTGCTTTTGCAGACCCAGAGTTTGAATGGCAGACGTGTGTTCAGCCTATCTGGGTCTATACTGTGTGATAAAAGGATCAGAGAGCTGCTGCACTTCAAACAGTCGACTGTAAGCAAGCTCCACCATACACAGCTTATTTACATATTAAAGCCATGCTTGCTATTTCAAAATACATTGTAGTTTCACTAAGCTTTTATCTGCTGCAGTGTAGGGTGTAAATATTAGCCCCAGTCTGATGATAATACATTACAACCTGAAAGATGAGGCCTCAGTACAAGTGCTCCAAGTCTGAACTGAAGTTAAAGCTTGACGAGTTCAGTATGCTTCATTTACAGGTAGGAGGACAGCGTTCTCACAAGGCAGGTTTCCATTAACCCTAAAATTGCACAAACTGAAACTGCAAATATAAAATATGCCTAATGGAAACTCGCCGATTTGGAAAAAAAATTTATCGCATGCAGTGGTACTTTAGGCAATTCGAAAACAGCAATGGAAACACTTTTTGGGCTTTTCTAGGTCACATGATGCTATGGCTATGTGCTTGTCAGTAGGAACTGGCTCCCTCATGATGCAGCAGGAGCTACAAGAGCTGTTATTGCATCACATAACTCTTCAAAAGTTGAGCGGATCACCCGGAAATTTTAAAACCAAACGTGAAGATTGTGGAATCGTGGACTGTCGCGTCCCAGAAATCCCTCATATGTGGCCACTCCCACATATAAGGGTCTCACCTTTCCATTATGGCTCTATAACACGCCTACGTGGCCTTAGATTGGAAATAATGATGGCTAGTGTGGTGGCTGCAAATGTTTTGAACATCCATCACCATGCTTCTTGGAATCTTATCACCAGAGGAGAAGTCGCAGAACATCAGAATGTGGAAACACAGTCATCTCCCAATTGTGTTTTATCCACATTACGAAAAATATCGCATAAAGCACCCAGACGCATCAAGACGCACGCACGCACGCACGCACGCACGCACGCACACACACACACACACACACACACACACACACACACACACACACACACACACACACACACACACACACACACACACACACACACACACACACACACACACACAGTGTTGCGTAGTAACTGCAGCTCGCCAGTATCCAATTCAGCCAGCGAGACCTACTGGCACAATACAGCTATCATGCTTTTGATTATATTATTGTGGCATTTAACAGAGATGTTTATGTATTTATTCACCTGCTGAAAGAGCTCAGGGAGCTCATGAGACAGCAACTCACTGCAGACACAGTTCACAGTAGGGCTGCAACCAACGATTATACTGATAATCGATTAATCGGACGATAAAATTTTTTCAATTAATCGATTAAAAAAATAAAAATTGAAATAATAATAAATAAAGCATTTTTTTTCTCCCAACACTTTGTTCAAAAACAGATTATCATTGACAACAGTGCAAAAAGTGCATACACAGGAGGTTGCTTGAACACCCCTGAGCTGTCAAATTAATATTAATTAATAATATAATTAATATTAAATTATAAATAACTACAAAATCAAATATGAAACAATAAAAAAACTAAATGTTGACAGTTTTTACAGCATACTGTTATGTTTCCTTACTAAACTGAACAAGCGTCGTCTCTTGTCGAGACTTACCTGCCTTTGAGCGCTCCTCCTCACTTTTGCTTTCGTTTTAGATGCTGCATCCATCATAACCAGTCTGCTCGCGTTTCATGCCATGTCACATATTTTGCAGCTAACACACTTCCTTGTTTTGCATAACGTGAAGTACACCTGGGCAATATGGAAAACAGTCTCAACTCGATAATTGTTTTACATATCATTTGATATTGATATATGTCACAATATACATCAAATCACTATTTCTGTCAAGCTTAAAGGTTCCCTTTTACTCTAAGTGAGATATGAAGATATCATGAGGTTAATTTTGGATTAAATATTTATTTTCTGTCAGACAATGAACATGACAAATATACTGTAGAACAGGCATCACCACCTGGTGATCCAGTTACTAAAATTTCCTCCCACCAAAGGTCCGAACCTCATACCTAAAATCAGTGTCACAATTAACTGAACATTTTACTTCCATTACGATTCATTTTACAATTATTTTGCTTTTTTTGCAGTTTATTTTTTGCCGTCATAGTTCACTGACTGGAATGCGTTCTATCTACATTCTATTGACTCATATCAAGGAAAAGTTATATCGCGATAGACATCATTATCGTTTTATTGCCCAGCCCTAACAACATGAAGTGCTCCAAACTTTTGAAGTTTTGGTACGAAATGTTCTTTCTGCCTCCGCCATGCCTCTTCAAAACAGCCTCTCCCATCCCCAAATGATGTAAACAGTCCAGCGACACAGCAAGTGACATAATAATCGCACGACACAACGAATCCATAATTTTAGATTAAAATTGATTTCATCAGTTCCTTGTTGCAGCTCTAGTTCACAGTCCTTTCATGTTTTCAAGAAGTATTTTCTGACATTTAATGTGTTAAGAAAGAAATCACTGATTTTGCTTTACACATACAAACAAACCTATTAAAGACAGACCGTATTTCCTGCTGTGTTCAAAACAAAAAGCCAAAATTATAACATTTTTCATCCATTTATTGTCCGGGACCACTTGTCCTGAGCCTATTCCAGCTGTCACTGTGCGAGAGGCGGGCTACACTCTGGACAGTTCGCCAGAGTATGGTAGGGCTGACACATAGAGACAGACAACCATTCACACACACATTCACACCTACGGTCAATTTAGAGTCACCAATTAACCTGTCTTTGGAATGTGGGAGGACGCCGGAGAAGCCACACAGACACGCGGAGAACATATAAACTTCACACAGAGGGGCACAGAAGATGCTGTGGTGCTAACCCCTACCCCACAGTGCTGCCAGTACGAATACCAGTATTAATACTGATTTAAATTTTTAAAAACAGGCAAATTTCTCTGGCATTTCAGAAACAAAATTCATCCTTTTATTTGTATTTCTAAAAATAACTACAATACCACATCTTACATTTCATAAGGTTTTTTTTTCATATGTTGTGAAGGAGAAGGGTCACTCAGCTAGGCCTATGGCTCCATCATTGTTCACAGTCAAAGATCATATTCTGTGATGCTAATTTTAATAAATAAATTGATTAAAGTATCATACAATAAAACAATTTTAAAAATCAAGGAAAGGCCTCTGGCATTTTTACTTTTTTGCTGTACCGAAAACATATCAAACTCTGAGACCACTGTACCTTATCGAACCAAACCCAAAATTTTGTAAACTGTTACCCCCCGAATACGTAGTAGTGATTAGTTTTTACAAAGGCTGCCCCTTGAATGTCAGAGATCCTAAACTGACTGAGTTTGCTTTAGGTCGAGCAGTTTTTTTCTGTGCAGTGTACCTCTGGTGATGTTTTGGTCCCCAGATTTTGCTGCGGAGTGAGCGCTCTTGACTTTTTTGTTACTCTTTGCAGTTACAGACATTCAGGCAGTGGCACCGAGCAAAAGAAAGACCATAACTTAGGTTGAAGAAACCCACAGCAACTCAAAATGTTACAGTCTCCGTGCCATTAGCTTGTTTGCTATCTGATGCGAATGCCACCGTTACACAATGAGCCCATTCAAACTTTAAATTTTTTTATGGAAAACAAAACGAATCGTTGAATATTCAAACTTAACAGCCAAATCTTATTTGACAGGCAAAGTTCTGAGCGTGGTCCAGCCCTAGTTTTTATACACAGTAGTTCACATGTGCGCTATTGTCCATAGAAATTCCATTTTCCAGTGTCATTTTATGTGGCAGTGACCTTGGCTCCAGCCGAAGATGTTTTTGTGTTTTGTGTCTGTGTCTTGTTTGTAGTGCAGCGGGGAGGAATCCGCGTCAGACAGTGAACAGGGGGTTGTGTTATTTGTGAGTAGGTAGGGGACTGCTGCGCTTTTGGGGAGCTAATCATCTCAGTGGTTTAATATGATAATCCATTAAACCATTTTAATCCCTGCCCTCAGCCAAAACATCTTAACACAAAAAAAAATGCTGCAAAAAAGATTCAGCTCAACAGCCGGAAACACAAAACAGCCCAAACGCTGTCAACTTTTAACTGAAAAGAGGTCACTACTGTGGAGACATAAAGAAGCTACACAAAAACAAGACAGGGACGTTGGTATCCTGCAGGTTATGCAATGTCCTACTCTGTGTTTCTGTCATGCGTCTGTCATGGCTGAGGGATGCACACAACATCAGGAAGTTTTTTACATTAAATGTTTGCACTGATGTCTACATGCAAAATTAAATTAGAGTGTCATGGTAAGGACTTGGATGAATTGTGATGAGGGCATGGACAATTCTGCATCAATGCAGTGACAGCACATAATGAGTTATAGCCACAAAACATTGCTTGTTGATTTTTCAGATGCGACCAGACAATGACGTTCTACAGTTAACTTCCTGGTTGCAACCATGAATTCCATGTTTAAACATTTATGTTGACATTTAAACATTTTTTTTTTTATGCAGAAGTACACTATGCTATGTGCACTATACACTATAAATTATTTTATATTATATTATTATGACATTATTTTATATAAATTATTTATATTAAGTTTGATGCCATTTTAGTATTTACGGTTTTAAATCCTCCTGTTGTCTGCTGTGTTTACACTCATCTAACGTTTGTGATGTTTGCCACATTCAGGGCGTTCATTCTTAGTGCAGAAACAGTTGCTAGAAGCATTAGTTTTGTTGTTGGGATTGCAACATTTCAATTTAGTAATAATAATAATAATAATAATAATAATAATAATGATAATAATAATAATAATAATAATAATAATAATAATAATAATAATGCATTTTATTTATAAGTGCCTTTCTCAGCACTCAAGGATACTTTACAAAGATAAAACAATTACAATAAAACAACAGATAAAAGCTACAGTATAAAATGAAACAATGCAGTTACACAGAGTAATTTGATTTGTTAAGAAATCTTTAAATAATAAAAATGGGGGTCATTATTTATTTTTTATTTATCTGACTGCTTGTATTTATTGATGTAAAAGTAGCAATTTATAAAAAATTGAGGATGCAATGCATTGTGATTCATCATGGAATCGAATCGAATCAAACCGTTGACATGATTTTTGCCCTAGCAACGATCAAAGTGAATCTGAGTAAAAATAAAACAACAGGGATGATCCCTTGATCAAACTGTCCCTGTTTTTAATATTTCTGCCAAACTGAGACTAGTTTATTTGAGGGCTTCGGCTAATGTTGTTGAATGACAAAAGATATGTGTAGAAAAATAAGGGAGGTATAAAACGTTTGGTCATCACTTGTTACCAGCTCTTGAAATACTGTAAGTTAAAATGAAACATAAAACAGTCTTAGGTCTCTGTCTCTCTAACACAGAGAAAATGTAGGGGTCCGGGACAGTAGTTCAGAGAGCTTTTTTTCTTAAAGGACGTCTTTTCTATCAATGAGTAAACTGAAGACCCCTGACTAAGCAACATATTTTATGGATATCTTTTATTTATGGCTGTCAAACTATTATTTTTTTTAAATTAAGATTTATCCCAGAATTTCAATAGTTAACTGTGACTAATCGTATTTTTTTTTTTAAGATTATTTTATTGGCATTTTTGCCTTTATTATATAGGACAGATCGTGAGTGTCAAAGGACGAGAGAGAGGGGATGACATGCAGCAAAGCTGGACTTGAACCCGCAGCCGCTGCGGCACGGACAGTGCCATTATTCATGGGGCGTCTGCTTTATCCACTAAACCACGCGACGCCCCTTAATTGTATTTTTTAATCACATGTTTTCAATTCCATCTTTTTGCATTTTAAAACAGTTCACATTGAGGTACCTGGATTCCTCATGTTGCCTAGTTTCATTAGATATCAGTATCATCACTGTAGCTTTAAAACTGAGACTGATATTGCCCCTTAAAGGCAGGAATGTCAGCTGGTGATTAACGCAATAAAAAAAGAAGGAAATAACCATACGTCATGCACTCAACTTAATCGCATTGTGATTAACACATTAACACTGACAGCCTACTTTTATTATATTCAATGCTTAACAATAAAGAACTGATATACTGGAGAATTTTAATGAAAATTGAGCACTCTAACCCTAACCCAGTATTATTAATTGTTTAAATTTGTAACATCATATATTTATAATAGGCTTCTTTCTTGAAAAATTCAGTGTTTTCTTCTCCTGACGCCTGGCCTTCAGTCTTCTAATTGTTGTAATTCATTACTTTTCTAATGCAGAATGAGAGAGAGAGAATGAAGGCTCTGTTAATAAAGCTTTGATTCAGGTTTTCACTGTGCTTTTTTTTCCCTTACTAATAATATAAACTTTAAACTCCACTCCATTAAGCTTTGGCGAGCCAAAGGGGAAACTAATGGTCTCAATAACATCAACTTCAAATGTTTTATTTTATTTGGCCAACAGTCCAACATTCAGTTGCAAGACTCAGTATTTTCACACGTAATATTGGAGAAAGACAGGCTGGACTTTCCTAAATCCAGCCACCTGCCATATCCTGCGCTATTATCCAGCGCTTCAACAGCTAGTATGGAGTGTCAGCGTGTAGTGGCTGTGGCTCAGGAGGTGGAGGGGTCTTCCGCTAATCCAAAGACTGGCGGTTTGATCCTAGGCTCCTCCATGTCTAAGTATCCTTGGGCAAGATACTGAACACTAAATTGCTCCCAAATTGCTGGAGATTGTTGTTCCATCAGTGTGTGAGTGTGTGTGTATGGCTTCTGAGTAGCAGGTGGCACCCTGTGCTGTAGCCTTGGCCAACAGTGTGTGAATGAATGCGTGAATAGGTGAATGTGACATGAAATGTAAAACCGCTTTGAGTGGCTGAAAGACTAGAATGGAGCTAAACAAGTGCAGATCCATTTACCATACAGTCTAGTAGGGATGCACAATACTCGATTTTTTTGACAATATCCGATATGCCTATACATAACAACTCATTGGTTGTTACCAATGTTACTAACAAATTTTGGTGATCATCAAGTCTCTTCTGTAGTGGGATTATATATACTGTATATATATATATATATATATATATATATATATATATATATATATATATATATATATATATATATATATATATATATATATATGTGTGTGTAAGGTTTATTGTGCATCTCTACAGTCCAGCTCCACTCAAATTGATTGTGAGACAGTGATGATGAAATACTAAGTGGAATTAGATTTGAATTTTTTTTTGGTTTATCTTTACAACTAAAACATGTCCATGCAATAGCTACAGCTGAACATCCTACAACGTGGCTTTAGTTCACCTCACCATCTTTGTCAACAACAGACAGACAACCATTCAGACTCACAATCACATCTACAGTTAGAGGCTGCAATTTCAACTTCCCTGCATGTCTTAATAAACAGGTTAATATGTTTGTATGGAGCCTATGTGAAAGGACTATTGGAGTTTAAACTGTACATAAAAATGAAACTAACCAGTGGCAGCATAAAGAAATCATATGACCAAGTGGAGAAAAGACACAGAGACGGAAAGCACTGATACCTGTCTGATCTCTGCCTGTACTGTCTGTACTGACTGTACCTGACTCATTCCTGTGCTTACATTGCTTCTATCTTACAAGGACACACACACAAACGCACACACACAGACAGACACACACAACAAAGCCTAGAAAGTTAAATGGGACATTTAACTCATATTTAATGTATCACTCACCAGCAGGCCCTGTCAAACCCTTCACTTTCAGCCAGCCTCCAGCACACACACACACACACACACACACACACACACACACACACACACACACACACACACACACACACACACACATAACAGAGATGCACAGGTTCAAAACTAGGGATTTACACTACATATGGTATACACACACACACATATGCAGGATTGGGTGTATTGGATTAAATCCTTGATTGCAGTGGTAATTGTCAAGGCTGCGGATTAATCTGCAGACCACCAAGTCTTTAATATCAGAAAATATTCAGCTAGAATTACCGCTTCACAGTTGTATGGCTCTGCCCGAAAGTCAAGTTACAGTTCACATCCATGACTGTCTAGACTCACATGTAGCCAGTAGACAAGGCTTCAAATGTTTCTGCAGCAAACAGGAACTACAAATTTTGGATGCTTCAGAGCAGCAGTACAGAAGATCTCTATAATCAGCACAGTTTCAAAGTGGACGTCCCAGTTTAGTATCAACACGTCATTATCCAGCCAAGTGTCCCCTCTTCTGTTCCTGAGTTAAGACATTGAGTAATGGCCAGAGAAGTGTTTTGGCAGAATATTATGTCACAGTGAAGTTGACCTTTGAACTTTAGAAACCTTTAGGCCACCTAAATGTAAAAATATTGACCTAGAAAAGTGTGCAAATGACAGAGGAATCATTTCTAGCCTGGAATAGGGAGTGGGGGTGAGACACTGACTACAGCAGACTGCTGTCTATCACAGGTCTGAAACACTCCTGGCAACTGCAACATGCTAACTGATGACACTACCAGGCCAGTGGATCCAAACTCAAAACCTTGTAATAAGTCAAATCAACGATTGCCAACTAAATGGCACAGTTAAAACACACACTCACACAGATGGCAATGGAGCTGCAGCGCAAGGAGCCAAGTGGAAGAGGAGCCCGAGATCGAACCGACACAAACGAGAGTTAGTGTACATTTGCAGCCCTACCTCCTTTGCCACGGAACGTGAGACAGAAAGTGACCTTTGTCCTGGAAAGGAAAGGTCATATTGTGTTTAAATTTATTACGAGTCGACACTTCCAGAGGGGATCTCAGAGTTCAAAGCTATGCAAACATCCCATATATACACACACATTTATGTTATTGGTAAAATAATTATAACCCCTGTATTTGATCTGTGGGAGTCACCTCCAACCTGTGACATCACAGGGATGCTGGAGATGTAGCGGGTCCAAAATAAGACGAACACGAGGTCATTCTAACCTTTGACCATTAAAATCTGATCATTTCATTGTTGAGTTGAAAAAAATCCCCTCAAGGCATTTTTTAATTATCACAGTCACAACAATGTGATGGATGGACAACCCGAAAACAATCAAGCCACAACGGTTGCTGACACAGAGGCATAAAAAAATTCACCATTTTTAAGAAAGTCCTGCAAGGTGTACCTTTAAATACAAACAACTGCAAACAGCTGAAGACATAAAAGAGAGAAAGAGATGTATAGATAAACAGTTTAAAAGAATATCTTTAACATCTGAAGCCATGTATGATAGGATGCAGAGAAATGTTCCTTCCAAGGAAATATTGATTTGTTCTTGTGACCTGCTGCTTCAAATACATAACGTCTGTTTCCAGGGCGATTTCACAGCTCTGCACATGGAAGTGAAAAACTCTCCATACTAACCTAATCAAGATCCCCATCTTTCTTGCATGCTTGTTTTAACCACAATGATGCATAATCAGTCGGACTGAAATCTTGAGGACAAAAACTTTAAACCTCTGGTGTGTGGAAATAATTTGGGTTTAGACCGTCTGAACAAAGACATATCCTCTGAAATCTGTAAGGGGACAACATCCCAGGCAACAGAAATACAAATCACCCCTTTGAACAGAGGGGTAAACTACAAAGCAAGCTCAACAGAACCAGGCTTTCCTATGCCTTAGCTGGCTTGGCAAATCCTAAAACTCCGGACAGAGATAATGAATGTCAGTATGGTGGTTTTCAGCTGTCTCTACAAACCAGGTTTTCTCCATCAGGGTCTCTGTGCATTCCCATAAAAGGGGACGTCTGATGTCATTTAACTCTTCCACAGCATAAAATGGACCAATCACATGCTGCCAACTTCCAACTAGAAGTTGGAAGAATATAAAAAAAACACTGCAAAAAATTGCTAATCATATAAATTTGTACTGCATAAATTCACCACTATAAAAAAACTGATCACTTCACATTCACATCATATCAAAAAATAACCAACTCTGTCATCATTCTGCAATAAATGGGAACATCACCCACAGATACAACATTGTTTGGACATCACTCACTGATTGAATACGTGTAAAAAACATTCTCTCCACCTATTGAAGTGACTGTATTGAATTATTTGAATTTTATTGACAGTCACAGCAGTAACACTCAGTGCAGTCTTGATGCATTGGTTAATGGAAAATATCATGAGGTGAAGCCAAGGGATCTATTCAGTCTCTGCCTCTGAGGTAAACCTTCTTTTCAATATGCAACTCTGAACACAACCCCCCAGGGAGCAGGTAAGGTGTGCAGCATAAGTTACCATGGCAATCTTGCCAAGTTAAAAGAGAGCCACTTTCATGACACTGAAAACTCAACATACCTCACAAACCCATTAAGCAAAGATGAATTATACCAATTAGCACTGTAAGAGTTCAAAAAAGGACAGTAAGTGGTACAGGGGCAACTGTGGCTCAGAGGAAAAGCGGATCGTTCATTAATTGGAAGGTTGGCGGTTTGATCCACGGCTCCTCCAGTCAACAAGTAGGCTATCATTGGCTATGATACTGAACCCAAAACTGCTCCCATTGGCTGTTCCATATGTGTGTGTGCTTGTGACTGGTTACTGAGTAGCAGGTGGCACCTTGTACAATAGCCCCGGCCACCAGTGTGTGAATGGGTGTGTGTATGGGTGAATGTGACATGCACCGCCACTCAAAAAGCACTTTGAGTGGTTGGAAGGCTATAAAAGTGCTATAAAAGTGCAGTCCATTTACCATTTACCACTTACAACAACACTTTAGTGATGGCTACATTGCAGACTCTTTGGTAAGACATGAAAAAGATGGAATGACAGACACAAGCTTATATAGACAGACACTCACAGCTTAAGTAAGCTGGGCAACATCAAAAGTACAAGCTTGTGCAGTTCAAAGATGTAATTAGAAACTTGAATTACCACCACCTCCACCACCAATCAAGTTTAACTGGCATCTATGTCTGTGAAAACGGATGTTTCACACAGATATTACCTCAAGCAGCACAGAGGATCTAAAACATCAGTACAGTTTCAAGGTCAGCATCCAGGATTAGTGCCACAAATTCAGTATCTGGCCAAATGTCTCCCCTTCTACCTCTGGGTTATGGTGTTGATTAAGGGCCAGAAAGGTATTTCTGAGTAACATTATGTATGGTCATTATGTAACATTATGTGAAGTTGACCCTTTGATCCTTAGACATAAAATGTCACCACTTCAGCATTATATCCTTTTAGGTGAATTTTGTTATATTTAGTGTATGCATGCTTGAGTTATGACCAAAAACATATTTTGTAAGGTGAGAGTGACCTTGATCTTTGACCTCCAATTAGGGCTGGGCAATATGGAAAAAAGTCTTATCGTGATCATTTTTTTTCACATCAGTCAATGTCGATATGTAACACAATATACATCAAATCACAATTTCTGTCAAGCGTAAAGGTTCCCTTTTACTCCTAAGTGAGATATGATGATATCATTAGGTAATTTTTGATTTAAATATTTATTTTCTGTCAGACATTGAACATGACAAATATACTGTACAACAGGCATCACCAACTGGCGGACCTATTCTACTAAAATTCAAAGAGGTCCAGTTACTAAAATTTCCTCCCAGCAAAGGTCCGAACCTCATACCTAAAATCAGTATCACAATTAATTAAACATTTAACTTCAGTTTCAATTAATGAATGATTATTATGCCTTTTCTGTCTTTTTTGTAGTTTGTTTTCTGCCCTCATAGTTCACTGACACAGTTTCATTTGACCACGGTGTGTTGGAGTATGATAAACATATGATTTATTTTTATTTATTAAACTTTCCAGCATTATATAAAAATTAAAAGTTCCATCTTAAAGAAACTTTAGGTCAATTTAAGCACATTGAGCTGATAATAGGCCAACCTCTCCTGACTACAGACTCTGACTTCAACTCCCATGAAACTTCTGTGACACGTCTGTGAAACGTCTGCGCTATTAATCATTTTACTCAGGAAAAATAAATACATTTTGACTATGCCTGCTTCTCCTATAGCTGCCAACAGCTTGACAACATTCCCAGTTAGAGAAAGGGTGAAAATAAGGTAATATGCCTGTGGCCCCAGGCCCCCAAAACATTACATCTGGGATGAGACATGGAGCGATGCATCCTGGTGTTTCTAAATAACTCATCTAAAGTCTGATTAAACCGGAAACTAACACAAAGTAGTCTGGAGAATTCTAAAGAAGTCAATTTACACCTCTGCAAATTTGGCTGTTTCAGACACTTTGGCGCTGTAAGGAGAAGCTCCACTCTGTCTGTCTGTATCACTGCGCTGCTGTTGGACCATCAGCTGTTTGATCCGCGAAAAAACACTGTGGAAGCACATACAACTCGGCTGTCAAACACTCAGCTGTATTTTCCACGGCGCTATTCTTGTTCTCATTGGCTGCTCATGTTGTCTGTCAAAACATGGCTTGAATGCCTTCTATTGACATTCTGTCGTCATTCAATCGACTACGTCTTACATTTCAATCAAGGAAAAGTTATTTCACGATTGATATCATTATCATTTTATTGCCCAGCCCTACCTTAAGTCACCAAATTCATTAATTAGTTCATTCTTGAGTCCAAGTTGACATTTGTGCCAGATTTGAGGAAACTCCCTCAAGGTCTTTTTGAGATATTGCGTTCAAAAGAATAAGATGGACACAAGGTCATAGTAACCTTGACCTTTGAACACCAAAATCTAATCAGTTCATCACTGAGTCCAGGTGAATGTTCGTGTCAAACTTGAAGACATTCCCACAAGGTGTTCTTAAGGTTAAGGGGTAAAGAATAACACTGGAGGGGCCTAGGAAAGTGGAAGTGGCTCAAGTGAGGAATGAAGCAGTAAAATATGCAATCAAGGCAGACAATGTGACAGACACAGCACAAATGAACCCCTTTACAAACACTGACTAGTGTACGAAATGCCATGAGTTGCCACAGTTGCAGCGAAAGCCAAAAAGAGCTTAGAAAAAATGTCAGAAACTTCATCAAATAGTGTAAAGAAGATGTTGGGTCCTGGCATTCATGTGACGTCCACCAACCCAAAGACTCCTGCAAACTGTTGCTCAGGAATATTCCAAGGAATGTGACAAAGCTCAAGGTATCAACCTGGCCTCTGTATTTCCAAAACCCCAATCTCATCAAGCATCTGCAAGACGTGCTGGAACCCAGGCCCCACCATAGATCAGGGGTACCTCTGAGATTCCAGCACGTTCTACAGATGCTTGATTGAATTAGGAATTTGGAAGCCAGGTCGACACCTTCAGCCCTTCCTCACATTCCTGCTCAATTTTTGAAATGTGGCATAGGACTGTTCGATATGACGAAAATATATCGTCTGACGAGAGAAAAGAAAAACGTCTATTGTTTCATATAATGCTTTCTGTTTATTCCGTTAACATCACCTGCAACAAAATGGTTGATACTTTATTTAACATTATAACAGTATTTTATTAAACTTTATTATAACAGTAGTTTATCTAACTTTATTTTATGGCAGGTCAATAATTTTGTATTTAAGTAGTTAAGACAAGATTTAAAAATATCAACATATATATTGTGTTTCGCAACATAGCCTTAAAATATCATAATATTTGAAAAGCATATTGCCCAGCCCCCGTGCGGCATGGTGCATTGTTCTGCAGAGTGAGTTCCTGGTCAGCAACGGTGTTTGGGTGGGTAGAACGTGTCAAGTGGTATCAAAATGAATGCCAGGACCAAAGGTTTACCAGCAGAACGTTGAATTGTAAAATGATAATCACTTCACCAACCAGTGGTTTTAATATTTTGGCTGCTCAGCGTACACATATATATCAGGAGACAGTCACAGCAAAGAAAAAACTGAGTCACTGCGATTGCACAACACCTGAACTAACCATGGACAAAGAGGATGTTACAGCAGTCCCTTTTTATTCAAACTTTAAACTTCGGTTTCAATGTGAGAAAAATGAAATAATATGTAATAAAAAATGCACAGTGTGTCAGTACACCAGACCGTGTCCAGTGCTCTACTTTTTCAACTTGCTGCTGCAGTTTGCTGTGTAACCATGGCAACTCCAGAATCTACAATGATGGAAACAATAGGAGCTGATTTTACTCTGAGTTCCCTCAATGATACACTTGATTATCTATCTAAAGAGGTGATGGGAAGGTCAAGATAAGTTGAGAGCAGCAGTCTGGGTTATTCAGGCTAGTAGATTCACAACACTGATGTCTTCACAGTGTAGGTGAGCAGACACCCTACAGGACTTATACAACATCTTATCATGACAGCTCATGTGGGAAAGCAACATTCTGCATTCAGACAAATAGCCTTTTGCTTCACAAACAGAAACAGTAAATATTTGCGTACCGTTTTTGTATAGTTACGCATTGTGAGAAAGCGCGATGTTCTGATTTGTTTCGCAGTGTCTCTGTATTCTTCCACATAGCTTATCGTCAATCCAACATGTCCTCTGAGAAGTGTTAGTGTGCTGTGTGCTGAGAAGGCAAAATCTTTCAACTCTGTCAGCTCTCTGACTGCTCCGGAGGAGATTAACATTTTCTCTGTGTCCTGTTACGCTGACTGTCAAAGCCTGCTGGGCCAGCAGCCTCAGAATGTACAGATGCTCTGTTCTTATCAAACCTATTTCTATTTTTCCATCTTACCAATCAATTCTGAACAACACCGAGACCACATCAACACTAATGCGTTACTTATACAACAGCATTTTCAAACCAAAATGCTCTCTGGACACACCAACATTTTAACACTGTTTCAAAAATAATCTCCATCCAGGCTAACACACCAGAAATGGCATATCACATGAGAATTAACCTACACTGGGCATGCATGTGCTGACACATACGCAATGCAACTGTAACCTCAATGTTGGAGGGTTACAGCAAGGGCGCTAAAATAAAGTGATGGTGTCCACTGCGGTACTCTCTGGGTGCGCCTTCTTAGGTGTGCTGGCTTTGACACAACTTTTTGGGTACACTCAACTGGATGGCAGCTGATATTTACAAATAGAAAGCATTTCCCATCACCCATGTCTTTTATATAGGCTGACTGCAGACACCTCAATAAAATAAATCAATCTTCCCCATATTTTATGATAGTGCAGCAGCTACTGAGCAGACCTTTCATTGCGCAATCTGTCATCATTGTTTACGCTAGAGTTGCTTGGTTACTGAAAATATTAAGAAGGAAGCAAAGGTAGGACCCAAGGTTTCTTTGCTTGGACTGACGATGAGGTGGAACTGTTACTGAAAGTAACACGAGTTTAAGGCGGTCAAGAAGGCAAAACACAGACCTGGAACTGCTGCAAAGGAAGTAGTGTAGCTACAATGTTTTGGCTTGAAGAGTAATGACTGGCAAGACCCACTCAGGAAGCAAACTCAGTTATGTGAGCCATGTTTTTTAAAAAACATCCATTTTCGCTTCTCCGGACTGAAATGCAACCCTGGAGTTTTCAAAATAAAACAGGGTCAATAGCGTTTTTCATAGGTCTCCATTTTATGGGATTCCAAAATGTTGCTAGACATATATGTAAGAATAGTAATGTGTTTCAAAACAAAAAAAATAATACTGTTGAGATAGCTGTTTTGGAGTTGAGTTTAGAATAGCCTATTGACAGTTTGGCTTCTACAGGACATGGCAATAAATGAGGAGCACAGGAGAAAAGTTAAATCAGGTGAAAAGATTAAAGCTGCATGCTTTTGTTTTGTACACAAGGTTGGTTTTTATATTCTAGGAGACAAATATGTTGCAACAAACTAAGTAGTGTTGAAAAAAAATGCCACGTATTGATTTTAAATCTCTGGAGCTGGACTGTTTATGAGGAGCACTATTAGAATGTACTGGTCCGTTACTCATTGTGCCATACTCATGGAGCGCAGAGCATACTCTGAACACAGATGGAGCAGTAGAACACCAGTTACAGTAGAGGTTAGAATTAACAGCTCATTGCGCTGGGTCTGAAAGTTTGCAGCAGCTGCTCTTCTCATCAATTGATCTGGTCAGCTCTGGCAGATCAACAATTTATCCATCCCACACCTGAAACTCCTAAAATTGCTACTGGGGTGAAAGAGAACTTCTGATGAGTTTAGCAAAATTGTCCAAATTTGAGAGGGGGGACTGAATGATTTTAAAAAAAAAAAAAAGGGACACACATACAACATAAAATAAAACTGTGAAAAACACTGATATGTTACGCAACTTGCTTTCAGTCATCAAATAGAAGCAATACAGCCATAAAGAGTGTTAAAAACCCAGTTTATCTTGTTAGTCACCACCCAGCGCAAATTTCACTCTGATCTACAGAAGTGACCTACTGCAGTATCGTATTTGAAATGTGCAGAAACTCCTCTAAGACTGTCTGTTTTAACTGTATGCTCCTCGCAAGGCACATGCAGACACACACACAAACACAAACATGCTGCAGTGAAAGTATCCCGGAGGTAAAGCTTGAACCTTCCTCCATCTCCTGTGTGCTGCTGGCTCAGTTCCCCCCGTGGGAACAAGTCTATCTGCCTCTTCACTGAATGCAGTGGAGCTCATTTAAATACAAACAGCATTATACATCAGCACCGCTCCCACTTTAAAAATATCCTTCTCATCTCATCCCATGCATGTATGAATGGTCCCTTACAGAAACAAACTTTAGCTCATTTCTTGTGGACGTGGTTTATTCATCTGGCTTCAGTATGGTTGTAAATATTAACTCAGCTTATTGTATCAGAGGATATCTTTACTGTTAGTCACTGTGACAGGCTGCTCTTCAGATGGGATATTCCTCTTTTCCCCAAGGTCAGTGGGCAACACAAGCACCAGCTGACAAACGGGGAATCCTCTCTCTCTGTGTCTCTCTCTCTCTCTCACACACACACACACACACACACGCACACACACACACACACACACACAAACAAACACAAAACACACACACACAGAATGCACTATCATCCATCAAAGTGATTCCATCTGGCTGGGCTATCCCCACGATTCACTCTGCCCCACTTTCCATAGTGGGCACTTTTCCAATAATATGGTTCAAAGCAGACTTAGCTCATTGTTAACCTGTTCACACACACACACTCAAACACACACACACCCACACACCAGGGTTTCTGTTATCCAGTAATTACTGCTTTCTTTTATTTTCTTTAAACTTAGAAAATCTGTTAAAGTCCAACATATTTAAGTGTCTCTGGACATAATGCCTGGTGAAAATAATTCCCTCTGAGAATATATAGGCCTCACACTGTGTCCTAACACTCCACTGCCACCAGCTGCGGTGTGGATGTTAGGGGAACTGCCCACTTGATGAGCTTCCCCATGGTGATGTATCCTATCATGGGATGTACCTGATTGGTTGCTGTTTTTTTTTGTTAGCTGTTTCAAACAGGAAACAACATGACAGCTTGCTCATAACCTTTCTGTAATTCTGTCTAAAGAAACCACCAAAATGCATTTCTGAAAATATTTGAAATGAGATGTAGGCGATGCCTTTACCTTATCTCGTTTCATCACCTAATTTTTTTAAGGAGCAGCCACAGCGTGCTGACAGACTCATTTGCATAACACTGAATCTAGTCTGTTTTATAAAAATAAAGTTCGGCTGCTGCATCGCAACCCCTCATCCAAACTCACTGCGACATTACCACCATGCATGCATGTCTGCTGCTCCTGCTCTCCACTGGAAATTATCAGAGACGTCTCATGGCCAGATATCGTTGAAATGTGCCGTAACAGCAAGCATAATTCAGAATGCTGTCTGTCCACAGTGAATCCATATTTCAGCTTTTTTCGGTGCAATGAGGAGGTGTTGTGTTGATAACTCCTTTCAGCTTCACACATCAGCTGTTCTCCATCCATTACTGAACTCTTACAGCAAACAACATGAATAAATAGAAACAGGGAGTCTGAAAAAAAAAGATCAGCTCAGGTCAGTAAGGACATTCCTTAGTTGCGGCACCTTTAGCTAGGACACAGTGAGGGAAAGTCTTTATGTTTACATGTTGTCCTAAGTAATGCTAGTGTAATATTATGTATTTTTTAGTTTCAGATAGTAATTAATCACATGCCTTTAAGATGTTGCTCGTAATATAGCCTGCGTCATATTTTTTAAGCTCAATAAACACAAAGTAATAAGCAGGAATTTCTCCCATTTGTCTGGGACTTCAAAATATTCCAGGACACACGTACCCATCCTCATAGAACTCTTTGTAGGAGATCCTACGAAAATGCACATGCAACAGTTCCTATGATATCCTTAGAATTAGCACCTTACAAATGACACAAGTCCTTAATGCAAAGTTATGTAATTATTATAAAGTTACCGAGGTTATGTTTATGCAGGTTGAGTTACTGTTGATTCTAGGAAAAAAAACATGACGATATACCCTGAAATGACTCAATGTTCACGCGGTTCTCAACACGCGTTTCTGTGGGAAAGTCTCGAAGAGGATAGGTAGTTTAGTGACCTATCTAGGGACAATTATTTTTTTATCCGCTATCGATTTTTTTTTTGATTAATCGATTAATCTATCGATCGTTATTTTTATTGATCTAACTATTATTTTTTATTACTCGATTAATATAACAACAAATTTACTGAAAATAACATTTTAAAACTTGTCATACACTGCAGGGCATTATTCCCCAACAAAAAATAGCCCAGTCTTAACTGATAATCTGTGTTTTACAGCCTGATATAAAGTCTCTCCAAAATAAAATTAATGCAAGAGCTTGTTCCACTCAAGTAAAAGGAATGTAGTGCAATCTACGTTTAACAATCCAACAGCAAAATAGATAAATAATGTAAAATTCAAGTCACTTTTAGGAGGAGTAACAAAACAGTTACTCTTTGCTACAGTAACAAACCTCAAATCTAGCAGCCCAACAAAACATCTTACAGTAAAATTAGTGCAATTTGAAAAACATTATAACTTTTCTCTAACATAAATAATAATAACCAGTAAATTCTTTCTGCATCAGAATAGTCCAGCCTTAACTGGGCCTGAAGGCATATCGCTGCCTGCTGATATGAGTGCTGTATTTTCATATTTATAAGCACATATTCCACTTATTTATGAAGTTATACAAGCTACTGCACAGCTGACAACCCCATCCTGTAAATGTTTCAAAATAAAATGCATCGTCACCCCAGCCCTAGACCTATCCACCGCTACAACCCACCTCCTTCAAGACCACCTGGGACCACTTCCTTTTTTATTCCTCTCTTACACAATCCGTAGCTTACGCACAAATTAATGGCTTATCATGACGTGGGAAATGTACAGGTTTCGGTGCATCGCTTTTCAGAGGAAAAACGTACAAACAGCCTGACACACACACCTACCAAAGCAATTTGATAAAATCCTTTTGGTAACACAGCCATCTAGACGTTATAGAGGATGACTGTATACAGATCTATATATACAAGAACAAAGAAATACAGTGTAGGTAGAATAGTATTCTACAGGATTACTATTGGATCTGTCACATCTGCCAGTACAAATAGATGCATACTGTATATGCATATCTTATCAACAAGAAACCTGCTGGCATCAGTCTTGGGTTTTCAGTGCCAAATACAAATCTAGGTATGTTCTAACACACTCTGGCCAGCTTCAACCTCTAATGCTGCAGCCGCAACATCTCCACTGTGCTACACAGACCCCCCGCTGAAGAGAATGAGGTGGCTGTTTTTCAACACTGTGCTAATGTCTATCTGAATGTGGCCTAAGAGATGAAAAGGATCAGATTAAAAATAGAAAACTGGCAGATGCAGGATGCTAAAGGAGGTGGATCAGGACTGAGACATCACTGACAATGACAGTGTTTCCTAAACCAGTGCCGTATCTATCTGGTGCTTGACAGTGTTTGTCCATTGGCTGTACAGATAAAAGATACATCATTTTATTTATTTGTTTTTAAATCTCTGAATGGACTGGCCCCGAGGTACCTGGCTGACATTGTTAATTTACACCAACCCTCCAGAGCCCTTAGGTCTGCTAACCTAGCCATTTTAGATGTGCCTCGTTCTTTTTTAAAATCTAGAGGGGATAGAGCGTTTGCGGTCGCAGCTCCCACTTTGTGGAATGCACTCCCCCTCAGTGTGCGCACCGCAAATAGTCTCTCCACTTTTAAAGCCCAACTGAAGATGCACCTGTTCACTTTAGCCTTTGGCGGAGCATGATTAGTTTTATTGGGTTAATATTCATTTTATCTATATCTATATGCAACATGTTTTTATTGTTGCTGTTGTTTGCTGTTGTTTTACTTGTTATTCTTTTTATTGTTTTTACTATTTTACTGTAAAGCACTTTGGTTGGCCACTGGCTGTTTTTAAATGTGCTATATAAATAAAGCTGACATTGACATTGACATTGACATTGACATTGACAAAGACATGATGGTAAATGTATGAGTGAAGCTCCACAGCTTTAATACTCCTTGTGAAGAACAGCAGGGCGGATATGGGGGGTGGAAGGTTCAGTACAACAGCTCAGGGAGGCAGAGAGGGCAGAAAAATCTTCAGTATGGCAGAAATATAAAATGCAAGAATGCTTCTGCTGGACCAACAGCCAGAGGTTATGTATAATTTATAAGAGTACACTAAAATACCTCCACTTAAGCTACGACATGAAAGCAAAGGGGGAGGTGAGGGAGGTGGCTACAGAGGAACGGAGAGGTAAGCTGTCAGAGAGTTTCTTTAGTTCAGTACAAGAAATACAGCTGAGCTCAGTGTAATGGGCTGCAAGAATGATTCAACAACAGTGGGATCCACATTTTACCACATCTCTGATAATTATCTCCATGTGAAAAGTTGCAGGAGGGAGATTATGTTTCAAGTACTGCTTAATCGCTTCAATAACAGTCACCTGGATACAACTTTACTTCTCATGAATTCATTCATGCCAATTACATCAATTACATCATTTGTTGTTTCTCTTGTCAGTTTGATTCTTAAAACGCTTCCACGTTCTGCTGCAGAAATCCTTACAGTACAACTGTTACACATGAAAAATGAAGCCAATGCAGAAGTGGCAAAAAGTGCAGTTCCTCTAATG
Source organism: Plectropomus leopardus (assembly GCF_026936395.1). Classification (NCBI taxonomy): domain Eukaryota; kingdom Metazoa; phylum Chordata; class Actinopteri; order Perciformes; family Serranidae; genus Plectropomus; species Plectropomus leopardus. The sequence goes on along the minus strand of NC_142187.1, from coordinate 2,750,801 downwards.
GCCACTTGAGGCTGGCTCCAAGAGCGAGTCAATCCCCATAGACCCCTGTGTTACAGTGCCTAACTAAACATGTTCACGGCGTGGTACAAAAAACAGTTTTGTTCTCTATGGATATTTTCAACATTCATGACAATCGAATGGGTGGTGAAATTTTTTTTAACACACTCATTGACATTTTATAAAGGCTTATATTTATGCTCCTGGCTCCAAGATGGCAATAGACAAAATGGCAAACTTCATGCTCCAGGACTGGAGTTTTGGTCTGATATGAACATTTCTGCCGGTATGACCGATCAGATGAGACTTTATGTGACTTTAGTTGAAACAGGTCAAATTTGTCCTGATTTGGTTTAGGCTTTCATTAGGTTGGTCTCAGGGAGAACATCATCCAAGCCTGTAAAGTCTGATGAATTTCCACAGTTTTGCTTAAAACATGTTGATGTTGATTGAAACCTGAACAAATTGGCTGGACTTCTTTTTATGTTTTGTGTTTTTAAAAACATTGAGCAACTCAACAAATAATGACCAAATATTATATAATTTAATAAAAAAGTTACAAAAAATTACTTGAATGTTAACAACAAAAAAATGAAATTAAAAACCAAAAACAAGGATATGAATGAAAAAGTGAGAAGAATATATATTTTGTTGTTTTTTTTAATATATAATTCTAATGTTCATAAATATAATTTCTAGTCATTTTCCATTTTGATGATTTTCTAATATGTCTCTCTCTCTCTTTCTCCTGTTTTAAAAATGATTTAATTTTCATAATTTTCAGGCTGTTTTTGTCACCTTTTACCACTTTCCTGCAATTTTATAGAAGAGAATTTAACCTTTTGCTCAAGTTTCAAAGGTTTAAATAGTTGTGAAAGACGTCTGAATGCAGTACATGAAAAACTGATGTCCCTTCAGGTTTCAAAGTGTGAATAAGCTCTGTTGTTTTGCCCAGTGAATGTGTACATTTAAAAAATGTATTTTATGCTTCTGCCAGAAGCATAAAAATAACATTAAGCTTAATATGTCAATTTGACTACAGTAGAGATTTAACGTTCTCTGCAATTATATTAACAAGTATAAAAACATATGTGTGTATGTGGCCAAAAGGAGTAGGAAAACACTGGCATATTTGATATCAGCAAAAATCCAACACTGCCATACACCCATTCAAAAACTCCACTGACTTTGAGACAAGTGAACCGGATGTGCTGAAACTCTAATTCATTTCCAGGTTTTATTCATACACCACTCTATACAGCTCCTCTGCATGGTCTGCACTTCCAGAGGACAGCTCTGATATCCACTGTGCACAGTTAATGCAGTGTGACATCAGAACAAGGAAGCCTGCAGCTCTTGTGAAGTCATAGCCAGGGCCAGTAGACTGCACAGAGAGACTCCTGAGTACTCATGAGTATGTTTGAGATGTGTGGCTTTAAGAGTTAAGGGGGAACTAGGGATCATACAGATGCTCCCACTTTTTTCAGGTGATCAATTTTGAGGAATTAGCATGCAAATATACTGTATACCAATGTATTTTTTGATACTACCACCAGGAGTTAGTCACACTATAATAAAAGACAAACATAAGGGCTTTTTAAAGTGCTCAAGAGAGGATAATATAATTAGGTACTGCAGACAACAAATATCTGGACAAAATGTTGTTCTACCTAAAGCACACAGCCTCACTAATCAATATCACCACCAACAGTGAAAAAAATGTGAAATATGAATTATCTCATTTACTCGTCATGGTGTTCTTGTTTGAACTGCGTCCTGCTCTGCTCTCTTGGATGAGCGAGCTACAGTATCGCACACAATGAAGGCAACCTGGGATGCCCCAGTGTAAATCACTACACTGTGCTCCATTCAGAGGGTTTTACAACATACTGCCTGTTTCAAACAGCGTGACTCATTAACCACCATTTGACCCTCACCTTGTGCTGAACGTAGCCCTTTCATTTGGTGGCTGCAGATTTTTTTTTTTTTTCATTCTCGGAGAGGAAATGTATAAAAATGTGAAAAATAATTTCCCAGACATTTAATTTGATCTTTTTATGTCACTTGCTATTCAGCTGTTCTCAGTACTGGTACTAGAAAACATATCACTATCCACACTGTTTTTACTTTTCCATAATGCATGGCAAACCTGCATAAGATGTTGTCCATTAGTTAAATGTATCTGTTCAAGTTGTCTGAAGGACTAACTGAATTGCCAGAAAAAAATGTTGGCTTTGTACTTTTCTGTAAACCAAGGATATGTTTGCAAGTTATTATGTTACCAACACATTGCAAATGTATGTTTCAAAAGTGCTGTGGTTAACATTTGGTTAGATTTAGGCCATAGACTAAAGATGGACAACATGACAGCTCCCCAAAAGTGACGACAAAACATCTCGCTGGTGGTTGGCTGCATAAATGTCTTAAACCCCGCCCCCTCCATTTTAGCAGATGGGACATAGGACAAACTGAAAACTCACAGCACACATCACATGCCAGGTGCTTTCTATCATGTTAGGTAGTTCTTATCACGCTGATATCTGTGCAAGTGTTCCTTTTTCTCATGAGTTTGGTTTAAATTGGTCATTTGATGCTATGAAAAGGGGTTTTGACATCATGATTGACAGCTGTGTTCACCAGTCGGTGTGCTCGCAGCCAGTGGTGTTGCTCTTGATTGCTCGGCAATAGATTGCCCCGGGGATGACATTTTATCCCTCATCAAAACGACTATAGGATTTTTCTATCCGATTTTGCATCACTGCTGAGAATAAGCTTTGTGGTAAACAAACGTTTATGATACTTACATGTTTCCTTCAGAAAGATAATCTTCACAAAAGAACACTTTGAGAATTTTTGAAGTCTAAATGGAATCGCCAGAGGTAAAAAACTAATGCTAGGCTAAAACAAACGTTACCAACACAACGAGGCTGTAAATCCATGTTAGGTGCAGTCCAGTGGAAAGATGTTTGATAGTCACAGTGACGTATTTACTTAAGTATTTTATGTTGTTGAACAAAATGTGAAAGTCTCTTCAGCTTGTGTTCACCACAGACCTTATTTCAGACTTCTAACCAAAAACCTATTTAAAAAAACCCACTGACTTTGAGACGAGGGAACTGGAGGTTCTGAAATGGTAACAGATTTTTAGAATTTAGGACTCATTACTGTTCTGTATTCCACACTGTGGAGACTGCTACTGCGTCCCCAGTTACGGCAGCGGCCATATCCAGGATATTTTGGCTTTGTTTTTGTACAGTGGGGGTGAGTGGCGACGCGTTGTCCTTCTTTATAGTGCACACTCCGTGGTTTAGGCACAAAAACAACTTGGTTGTGGTTAGGAAAATATATTTTTTGGCTTAAAATACCCAGTTTTAGGGGCACTGTTCCTGCTAGAAAAAACAGAAATGTCTCCGTAAAAAAACAACCACCCTGCTGGGAAAACAACACGTTACTAAAAAACAACCATGTTTGGTTCCTAAAAAGCTGGTGGAAACACACTTGCCAAAAAGCATCTGTTTTTGGTTGTTTTTGGTCTTGAGCAGCTGGCTGCAGTGGTCTGCAGCTTAGCATTCAGCTAATGAAACACTATCCACCGTCCTCCAGATGACAAAGTCAGCTCATATTCTACATCATTTTAGAAGTGTTGATATAGTGTATAATAACATATGAGACATGGCATGAAATGTATTTGTGGTTTGCAGAAACATACAATGCCAGCATTGTCTTTTGGTGGCCAGGCTGGAAGGAGATGGAAGGTATGAGAGTTGTGCTTTCTAGCAATTTTAATTAGTAAAAAAGTCAAAATGAGACCAGCTGAAGGAAACTGCCACCCTGAAACAAAAAACTCCATCAGAAAATAATTCCATGAGTGAACATCACACATGGAGTGGAACTAAGAGTGGAGGAGTAACAGGCCGCTCAGACAGAATGTGTAACGTCATATTTTAAGTGTCAAGCGACTCATTGTGTTCACACGAGATGTGTTGTCTAGGCGGCACATCAAAACCAAGAGCTGTGAAAGTACCAACAGGAATTCACTCTGACACCATGAGTGACTCATAAACTGGCTAATGTATTGAAATAATTTGAAGAAGGTCAGAGACGAACTGTTCTCAAACTGCACTCGAGAAAAGCAGCAAAAAGCAAAGAGCTTAAACACAGCAGATTCATCAGCACGGCTACCTCTTGTCAACATTTTCATTCATACAATTGTCTTTAAAGGCACAGTATGCCATGCAGTATAGCACCTCTCTACATGACAGATCTCCTTTCATGATTAGACGGGCCAACCCTGAGGTCAGCTAACACACAAGAGACACAACGTGTGCCTGCTAATTCTAGTACTCAACATTTGATGGATACAATTCTGTGAATTCAAAATCTGTGAACAGACATGTATTTCAAAGCAGGAAAAAACATACATGTTGACAGAGGTTATGGTTGGAATGCAAAATGTGGATTTTTTTCAGCCAACAAGAGATAATAACTTGCTTCTCATGGCTGATACAGAGAGCCTACAATACAATTTCATAGTTTATATATACTTGAGGGTACAGAAGGCTAAGATTTAGTAAGAAATTACAGGTGATTGAAAATTACATAGCCCAGGGATGTCAGTTTTGGTTAATTTTGCTTTTGAAACACTGATACTCATTAACCAGCAACTAACTGGTCAAATTTTCCTTTTTAAAAAAGATGCAGAAGAACGTCAGGCGCAGTGAAAGTTAAACTTAAATATTCATTGCGCTGGGTTGAAAAGCTCGCCATTCGCCTCCCTGCACCAGCTCTGAACAGATCAAAAGATCAACTCTTCACCAACTCAAACTCCTCCTGAGCCGACTTCACGAACACGCCAAAATGTCCGCATTCAGACAGACAGCACAGAATGATAAAGACACAACATTAAAACAACATGAACTCCGCTGCTGGCTTAGTATTGTCAGCACATTTATCTGCGATAATTTCATTATAGGAACAATCTGTGATTTAAAAAAATGTCCAAATATTGGCCAATAATTTATACGCCCAATATTTGTGCATTCCTTGAAAAAGTTCATGTCAGATGCTGCTCCAGAGCACTTTGTGTAATGAGTGTTGCATCATCACCGCAAAGCAGTGACTGCAATAATGAGCACTAGTCACGCCAACTAAGAGAAGAACAGGAGAGGACTTCAGAAATGGGGATCACCGTCCATGTGTGCGCGCATGTGTGCGTGAGAGTGAAAGAGGGAGAGACAGAGTGAGACAGTGTATGGGGAAAGAAAAGGTGTTGCTTGACACTCTCTTAAAAACAACAACAACAGTACTTGTACTTAGATTGTCCTTGGCCCCGGGTCATGACTCCCATTAACCTAGCACTCACACTTCCTTTTGCTTTGGACTTTTCACACATCAGGTTTCCCATGTGGGATATCCCCACCCCCAGACCAGAGCGTACTGAACCCTAACACAAGGCTGAGTTAGCCGGGATTCACACCGTAAACAGCTGCGTTAAAACAATGCAAAAGGGGTGTGATGTTTAAAGTACTGTGAGAAAATAAAACATGATCCAGGAAGTCCGCTTGGAGTAACAGATTAATGCATTCAAAGGCTTATAAGATGCTGAAACAATGGTTTGTAACATTCTAACTTCTACATGTTAGCACAGCAGCAACTGTGTTGTCTTCCCTTCCAATGATCGTGGTGGCGGCAGCAGAATTACGGTGTTCACATGACTTTATCAGGAATGTGCGCTTGCATAAATGTGATAGGGCAGGATGTTTTCAGGCAGGGCTCAGGTTGGCCTTGGGTTAACCCCACAGACATGGATGAGCATCCCTGTAAGATTCAGATACTCAGTTTGGGAGTTCTTGAAAGCGGAACGTTTGAAGTCTGGGTGAAGCCTCACTGCTTATTTTGCACAGGTTATCCAGCTTTCAGCATCAAACTTTGACACCAGCAACCTGGGTCTGCATCTCGTCTACTGACATTCAGTGCCGGTTTCCTGTCACCATGACAACTAGGGGTCGACCAGTATTGCTTTTTCAGGGCCAATACTGATACTGATTATTAGAATTTAATGAAATCGATAACTGATATTTGGAACTGATATGCATTTACAATAAAAATGTAAATATTTCCGTTGGAACTCTAACAAAGTCTTAAGCAAATGTTAAATCAAAACTGAATCTTTCAACATAATATACAGCAAGTTCCCTGCAACTTTTTTTTATAAAGTTCAGTGAAAATTTAAATAAAAAGTGAATAAATAAAAATAGCTCCATGAGGTTTTACCCATGCTGAGACTTTCACTGCATGTATTGCAGACTGCCTTCCCTGGTGTTGGTTGAGTGTAATTTGCACATGTTTTCATTATATTAGTTTTTTGACGATCATTAAAATAAAACGTTGAAACAGATGATCTTCAAAATGCCAAACTTCGGCCCCGATAAACAGCCAGGCAGATAATCTGTCGACCCCTAATGAAAATAATCACTACCTAAGCTGAGCTAATTATAGCTTTACTTATCATAAAGGGCTAGCCTTACCCATATGGTAGGATCAATTCACCCGAAACACAGAAACACAGCTTTTTCAGTTACTCCTCAGATAATTTTGGTTTTATGTATTGTGTATTGTGTTATGTATGTATTGTGATTATTAACATATTTTAATTGTGTTTCCAGTTCCATTATTTTGTGTTACAAAACAGTTCCATATTGACAAGAGAAAGCAATTCTCACCAGATTTTCTTGATTAAGAATCAACTGACAGCAAAACAGCTGCATGGGACTAGCATAAAGTATAGCATGTCTGTAAGGGGAGACTAATGGGTACCCACTGAAGCCATTTTCATTCGGATATCTGGAGGTCAGAGGTCAACAAACTCAATAGCCATGTCATTTCTCCATCACCAAACTTTAGCCTAGCTTTGTTCCACATTCTTACTGAGAAGAATAACATGGTTGGTGCCACTGGATTGCTCTGGAAGTCTTCTAGTTTCAGTTGATACCAGCATTATCACTTTAAAACTCAGCCCGCTACAGCCTCTTAAAGATGAAAATGTTGACCAGCAATTAACATGATTTCAAAAATTTAACATGTTAAATGATACCTACAATCACGATCAACATCAATAAGTATTTTGGCTGTAAGTCAAATCACTGAAAAAATAAAGACTTGCTTAACTTGCTAAGAATTGTTTCACCTTGTCAATATTGACAAGAAAACTGTTTTGAAATGCAAAATTATGGAATAGAAAACATGGTTAAAAATACAATTAATTGTGATTAACTTTAGAAATTCGGCAACTGATTGTGATTTTTAAAAAATAACTGAAAACCCTATTAAAAACTTCACAGCAAATTGCCTTTGAGATGAAATGTTCCACTTTGTACTGTGTGAGTTTGTCTCGCCTGTTGTGTGTCCTTGTTTCCTCTCTAGTGTGGTACTGTGATGTCATTTCTGTGATGTGATTACTGAAATAAGAGCCAGTGTAAATAAGTTTGACATTATTGAGCAGTACAAAAAATACTTGAGTCTTTACTGAGATATGAATTACTCTGGCTGGATTGCACAGACAAGGATTAACTTTTAAACCAGATTAAATCATGGTTTAAATTTAAATTCTGTTGCACTAAAATTTAATTCAGAGATTACATTCAAACCTCTCTTTTAATCTTAGTTTAGTTTTTACTCTAAACCTAGATTAAATTTAATCCTGCAGCATCAACATTTTAAACTCCAGTACAAACTGTGATACAGGGTTTATTTAGAACCTACCGTTGGGGAGGTTTAACTTTTACTGTGGCTACCTTTTTGAGAAGGGTCGACCTAAAAATAATCAAGTTCCTCAAAGAAAGTTGACAGAATCAACTTAATCGACTATGATGATGATTTTTTTTGCCTCTTTTAAACTTACTAGGTGCATGTTGATTATGTATTTTATTTATCTAAGTATTTCATCATTTATTTATCATTTTAATTCCACTGTGATGCTTGTCTCTATTGATTAAACTTTAAATTCTGTTTAAAAAAATAAACTTCGCTAAAACAAAGCTTAGTTTTTAATGGTTCAACAGGGCCTGTTTTTGGGTAACTTCCTCTTTTGTTGCTCATTGCCTTCCTGCCATATCTTTGGCAGAAATCAAGCTAATTTACTCAAGTTTAAAATGATTAAAAGAAACGATCCATACAGTGTTAAAAGTTCCACAAATTGCAAGAAATTAGTAGATTTGGAAAATTATTTTTAAAAAGCTAGGGGAAAACGTCTATGGAAATAAGAAAAAAGGTAAATACTTCATTTATACATTTTATAGTTTTTTGCGGGTCATTTACTCGTTTGTTGATTTTTTTGGTTTCTTTTTTTTTTAAACAATTTTCAGGTAATTTTGGTGTGCTTCTTTTTAATAATATCTTGCTAATATTAGGGTTATTCCCTCATTTGTTGCTCATTGCTTTCTTGCCATGTTTTTGACATCCAGCAAATTTGCATGGGTTTCAGAGCGATAAAAGAGAAGATACATTGAGTATTAAATGCTCAACAAACTGCAAGAAATTAGTAGATTTGGAAAATTAGTTTTATAAAGCTAGAGAAATGTCCAAGGAAATAAGAAAAAGCTCAGGAAATACTACACTCTTAATTCTCATAAAGATATATTAAAAATTCTGTTACAGGACTGTGATAATTTTTCAGCACTCTTTCCAGGTCATTTACTTGTTTTTTGTTGTTTTTTTAACTGTCTTTTTCTTTTTTGTTTTGTTTTAAATCATTTTCAGGTAATTTTGGTATATATATATACTTTTTTTTTACTAATATCTTGCCAGGGGTAATATTCTCATTCGCTGCTCATTGCCTTCTTGCCATGTTTTTGACAGAGATCAAGTCAATTTGCTCAGGTCTTAAAGGGTTAAAAGAGATGATACGTAGGGTATTAAAACCTCCAAAAATTGCATGAAATTATAAGATTTGGAAAATTATATTTAGAAAGCTATGTCGAGGGAAATAAGAAAAAAGCTAGTGAAACACGAGATTTCTAATTATCATAATTATAATGATTTTCTAATGCACTTTCACTGTTTTTTTTTTTTTTGCTTGGTCTGTTTTTTAAAATAAGTTTCATGTAATTATGGTGTTGTTTTTTTTCAAATATCTAATTTTGAGGTTATGTCTTCATTTGCTGCTCATTACCTTCTTGACATAATTTTGACAGAAATCAAGCCAATTTTCTCAAGTTTCAAAGGGTTTAAAGAGAAGATACATAAATAGATTATTAAATGCAAAGCATATAGTCCATCCTGCAAGAAAAAAAATAAATGAGGGTGGTGTTTTGTATATCTGATTGACCTTTCCATGCTGAATGTGCATAAAATAAAAGCAGCCCTCCCCGCGCAGACACTGTGCCCACACTGTTATAATTACCAGTTAGTCTTCTTGAATTAGAAACACGCTGGAATCTGCTTGTCCTCTCATCCTCAGCCACAGGCGACAACTGACGTTAGCTCCTCTGAGCTCACTCATCACTGAGGCGGAAGATACACAGTGCACATCCCCGCCGAAAATGACTGCACCACACAGCACTTGAGACATCACATCAGCCTTTTCCTTCTTATCTCAGGCTCGGCTACTCTCGACCAGTGGAGCAGCCACATGCATGCGTGCGCGTGTGTGTCTGTGTGTGCTCCATGGCAACCCCCCATCCAGCTACGCTCGAGCCGTCTGCATGCACCTTCAATGTGACAGAATCAAGGAGGTCTGACAGCATGAGTTGGGGACCCCCCTGTTTCAGTGTCTGTGTGACACGGAGCAAATCTCACGTCACATTTTTGACCAGATACAGTGAAGCTACTGACGCAACCCCGCTGTTATTCACGAGCTCCGTCCAGAAAAGCGTCTTAATTTCAGCGAACACAACCACTGCACCTACTCCCAAAGCTCTGACGTCTGTGTCAACACTGTTTTCTCCCACTGAAATGTTTCCTAACCGCTCGGCAGTCAACTGTCTATCATTTCACAAACTTTCACTTCAAATTAATGTCGAAATTCTTGAAGAATTTCTGTGGTTTCATACATTTTTCGCCATAATTTTTGACGTTACACTCGTAAAATTAGCGTTAAATTGCCAAAACTGTGTATCCGCGTGAATGTCCCCATGCGCTGTGAAGGCACGTTTCACTGTTGCTGTTTGGAGCTTCCATTACCGCCACTGCAGCTGACAGCATGAAGCGCATCCCGCGGCCGCTAATGACGGCTGGAACATCACAAACACGCCGTTACACACACACATCTCAGCACCGGTGGTGCTGCTTACCGGTGAGTCATTCCGTCAACAGGCAGCGGAGGTATCGATAAGCTGTTGAATCCTGTGCGTGCCCGTCGCGCGCTCGAACCCGAATCTACCAGTAAAGGGTTTAAACCCCGGCAGCGGCAGCGGCGGCAGCTTACCTGGACTGCAGCAGCTCCTCACACCATCGCTGAGCGGAGGCACCGGCTGCTAAATCCAAAAGCACGTCCGTTTCTGGAAGCAAGGCGAGCACCGCGGAGTCACCGGTGGAATGTGTGTGTGAGTGAGTGTGTGTGTGTGTGTGTGTGTGTGTGTGTGTGTGTGTGCTCGCGCGCGCTTTCGTGCATGTGCGTGAGTGTGAATGTGGGGGCATCAAGTGGCGCAAGCTTGTGGTCCGTGAAATTGCGGCAAGTTAACAACAGACAGGCAGAGTGACACCGGAAGATATGTGAATTGTTTTACACAATAAAAGCAAACGATTCATGTGCGACGTAAAGGCAAAAGAATGACATTTAATTCGAACCAGTCAACTCGAAATGATAGCCTATTGATATTGTGTAAATGTGAAACTGTGAACTTCACTCAGCAAAATAAAGTAGGCTATGTGTAAATATGGTGGTAAAAAATATAAACCAGGATATGTTTGTTATTTTTTTATGAAATACTTTAGAATCTTGTCATTGTTTGTCTTTTCGTCCTTCTGATTCTTTATGCTGTTTTTGTTTTTTATAAAAATTTAGTAGTAAATGAGATGCACATGCACATATTCTAAGTAGGAAGTGTAATAACCCTCACCTCCAACCTACACCTTTCAGTCTGTAGATATATTATATATACTAGGGTTGCAGATTGAAAGCACTTTCCTTAATTTATTATTGGTAGAATTAAAGATTGATTATGATTTGTCAGCATTGCATTGTCTATCGATCAATCACTTAAATTTTACACGTTCGATTAAGTCATTTATGACTGATTATTCGATTATTGATTAATTGTTAATATTAGAAATTATCATTGATAATATTGACAAAATAGGGAAATATATCCAAAAACAATACCAATTATTGTTATTACTATTATAATTAATAATAATAAATGTAATAATATAAATAATATTATCAACAATAATAATTTATATTATTATTAATTATTTGTTTGTTTGTTTTAACCCTTTTCTCATCTTTTTCCAAATATCAGGATATTAAAAGAAATTGTTTGTTTGTATGTTTTGTAATTTCTTCCCTAAATTTTTTTTTTCTAAAGAAATCGAGCCAATTTTCTCAGGTTCCAAAGACTTAAAATTCACCAAAATGCAGGAGATTAGGTGTGTTATGGTCAAAATATTTGCTCAGGATTCAAAGGGTCAGATAGCTTGTGAAAGGTGTCTGCCCGCAGTACAAAAAACTGATGTCGATCCAGGTCTCCAAGGGATGTTCATTTCTGACTGGCACACAAATTAAAGACTTTATTTTGAAGTTAAAACGGAATTAGAATTGTGTTACTGCCAAGGATTTCACTGTGGCCGATTCATCCACACGAGAGAGAGAGAGAGAAAGCGGCGTTTCTTCCAAGTGTAGCTTGTAAAACCAGAAGTGGAATTGTTTTTTATTTCATTTTGATTCATGTATTCGTGTGCATGTGTACTGCAAATTGGGGAAATCCCTGTTATACTTGGCCAAGGCAAAAGTGTTTCATCTCAAACTTGTGAAAATAAACAAATAGCGTGAAGTCAGGTAACGTGGGACAGATAAGGTTTTACATCTTGGACTCTTTAAACACCAGCAACCAGTCACTGAATATGCTGTTGCCACAAATGTGCTTTACAGAAAACAATCATTTTTATTAATTTGGGATAACTATTATGGGCGAAGCAAAGAGTCAAAAGTCCACTGGTCCAAGAACTTGCAAGGAAAGCCATGTTCATTTTTTTCATGTGGGTAGTAAGAGAACTGCAGCTAAAATAATAAGGGTTTAACAACAAAAAATGGTTGCAGGTTGATGCTTTTCATTGATCATGACTTAGAATTACAAATATTTTTACAATAAACTTTAATCTTTATTGGAAAGGGTTTTGAGTGAGTAGTACTTGCTGCACTCAAGTAATATGGGACAAAAAAAAAGAAGCTAAAATAGGACATTTTTCTAAAGTAAAACCAACATGATCTTAAAGTACTAGGGGGCATAACATGTGACTTATTATATTGTGTACCACCCTGTCATGGTTCTGACATTTTTAGTAATTTTGTCACTTAAAAAATATTGGGGGCGCCTGGTGTCTCAGCAGACAGAGCGGCGCCCCATATACAGAGGTGGCATCCTCGCTGCAGCAGCCGCAGGTTCGATTCTGGCCTTGACCCTTTGCTGCATGTGCCCCCTAAGTGTCATTTTATGACACAAAAATATTATATAATAGTACACAAATATTTGGTAAATTTATTCAACATGTTGACCATGAACTCATACAGAGAAATATGGACCCTGCACTTGGACTGGTCGGGAACCACTGAAATACATAAAATGAAACCTAATGTATTTCAGCTGTACCAGTAGACATAGATTCCAAACAATAAAACCATACCTCCACTACTTAATTTAAGGAAAAAAAGAAAACAACAACAACATACCCAATTACATCACATTCTCAAGCACACTACATTCATACATGTCAAATTTCACTTTCCATTAATGACATACTCATTCAGGATGCTGTGTCTGTTCCATGATAGCAGCAGGGTTAATAAATGAAGTGGTGTATTTAGCTCAGGGAGAGCTAATGATTAAAAAATTCACACTGCAATTAGCACTTCATCATGTGGAGCAGGATGCACCTGAAGTAAAGACGTGGAACTGCCTGATGAGAAGAAGACAGAGAGAGAGACAGAAAGAGGGGAGAGGGGGGGGGGGGGAGATGATGCACAACAAACAGGAAGAAGGAGCAATCACATTGGCACCATCTCACTTTAGATGCTGCATCCATGGCAGTGAATTGTTTACTCGACACAGACTGAACCTGAGCCTTTCACCAAATAAGATGACTGAGCCTCACAGAAACCAACACTATGATCAACTTCCAGGTCAACAGTTTCCTTGTTTCCTCATGAATGCTGGGTGGAAAGATCATCTTGTCTTATGCTGTCAACTTCTTGAGCCTTCCTCAGCTGTTCCTCAAAAGGTGGCTTTTCCAAAAATGTTTTAACATGTTTGTGTAATTCAGTGGATTTTAGCTACTAAAATCAAGGAGTACAAACTGGAGTTGTCTTGAGTTTATCATCAAATATCATGCAGTTTTATTGGATTATTTCACAGTGCCACAGTCCTATTTTTAGTTTGTATAAGAACAATAACACAACCCCAATTCCATGAAAGTTGGGATGCACTTAAATAAAAACAGAAGGCAATAATTTGCAAATCTGTACCCATATATATTCAGTTGGATAAAATACAAAGACAAGATATTTAATGTTCAAACTGACAGACCTTATATTTTTTTTTGTAAAGATACATTTATTCTGAATCTGATGGAACTGAAGAAACTTATTTCTAAAAGTTTAAAAAAGAAATTATTTTCCATTCTTTTCATTCATTCTTATATGGTTTATTTGTTCATGTCAGTGTATAATTTCCAAAATCCCATTAAAAAATTAATTTAAAATGTAATTTAAAAAAAATCCCATTATACACTTTTTTCTCATAACACTTCTACACATTTCATGTACATACAGGAGCAGGAAGAAGACAATCTTATAACACATGTCCCTTTCTTACTCATAACAAAAGCTGCTGTAAATACAGGAATTCATGGCCAACCTTTCTATATTTACCTTTCTTATAGTCTCTACAGTCATCTTAATATAACTGTTGCTCAGAAAGTTCATAATGTCTCATTATTTTTTCTTTATACAGTACCTCCTTTTGAACTGAATAACATTTGAGCTGCATTTCAAGTCATTATCCAGAGAATTTCACAGTTTGATTCCATATACTGAGACACACATCTGCTTTAATGTAGTGCAAGTGTGCTGACCTAAAATCAGACTTTCTTCTATGATCCTCATCATTGGATGTTGATATGAACAACCTCTGTAGATTTTCAGGTAATAATCTGTTTCTGGTTTTAAACATGCCAACTAATGTTTTAGAATCAACTAAATCTTTAAATTTCAACACACTTGCACTCGCATGAAATATGACTTCAGGAATAAGAATAAGCTTCTGGAACAAGCAGGGATGTCCCTGAAAAAAGACATTGTCTGGATGGCAGCATATGTTGCACCAAAACCTGTATGTATCCATGCCTTCTTGATGCCTTCACAGATGTGCAAGTTGCCCTTGTATGAAAGCTCACAGGCATTCAGATTTTTACAAATTGGTGAACTTCATGCCATCCTTGTTTGTGAACGACTGAACCTTTTGAGGATGTCCCTTTCATACCCATTCATAATGCAGTCACCTCTTATTAATGAACTTGTTTACCTGTGGAATGTTCCAGGTGGTTTTTGAGCATTCTACAACTTTCTCAGTCTTTTGTCGCCGCCTGCCCCCCTTTTAAAAAATGCACTGCGACTATCAAATCTAGAGTGAGTGTTTATTTACAAAGGGCAACACATTTCATCATTCCTGTCATTCTTGTCTTTGCAGTATTCAATTGCAAATCATTGCATTATATATTTTTTTGTTTGTTTTTTCATTTATTTTTTAACACTTTTTTTGGGATATTTGCCTTTATTTGACAGGTCAGTGTGAAAGCATGAAAGAGGGGAAAGATGGGATGACATGCAGCAAAGGGCCACAAGCTGGAAGAAAACCAGTAGCTGCTGCAGCAAGGACATTGCCTTTGTACATGGGGCACTTGCTAAACCCACTGAGCTACCAGGCGCCCCCACATTTTGATTGTATTCATGCTTTACACAGTATCCCAACTTTTATTAAATCAAGGTAATCTTTTATATAGCACCTTAGAAAACTGAGTTTACAAAGTGCATTGACAAAGAAATCAAGCAAGATACTCAGAGGCAATGTAACACCACAAGCCAAGCAGTAATGCTGAACTACAGCAAGATAACACATTTCATAAAATTAAATGGGAAAGATGACACGAAAACATATTAGAAAGAAGACAATGATCTTTAGAAATACAAATGATTAAAAACTATTTCAAAAATACCATTAAGAGTAAATAAATACAAAAATAAAGTAATAAAAACAGTGATCACATAATAATCTAATAAGAGTAATATAATAAGAATACTTATAGTACTACATATGATAAAAATGATAATGAATATAAAAATAATAAGGAAGAGGAGAAGGATCAAGACCAAATAAAAGATAAATAAGAAGATGACATCATATAAAAGCAAATCTATAAAAATGGGCTTTAAGGATTTATTTATGTGTGTGTTTGTTTATAGGACAATTAATTGCATTTGTCTTATATAGTAATTTATTTATATTTATCAGTACAGATGACTTTGAGTATTGTCACATAATCATATTTTAGACTATTATTTACTATGTTGTAGTTACATTACTCTATGTATACTTCACTTTGCTGACTTTGCTTATCCAATCCACATTGTGTTTGTTAGGTTAGGACAGTACTGCACTATTAACTCAAGTTCTACTCTTGCAGTTGGTAAATGCTTGCATTTCTACTCTTTAATCTAATTACTCAGTTATAGTTTCATTTTTAGTTCTTATTTTTATTTCATCTACATCCTCTGTGTGGCAGGGGGTCCTCTGGCGCTGCTGCAGTCTGGTGTGGTGTGGCGGAGCCCTTTGGACGGTATGGCTTTGGTTGCATCAGCGTTGCAAAACTTCGTCTGGCGTGACAGCCCAGGGAACGCACATCTCCCCGTACAGGTAAAGTGCGCTTCCATTTCCTTTGCTTTGTGCGTAATGTGCGCTCTGGTGACCATTTCTGTCTGTTGCGGCGCGGCTGACTGCTGCAGTCCAACTGATTGTTGCTGGAGGCTGGTGGGGGCAGCGGTCCTGTGTCCGTGTGGTAAGTCGCCGTTGTCAACCTTTTCTGCTTGGTTGTCATTCGGCTCTCAGCTGACTGTGTGCATCTTTGTGCAGCAGCGTGGCAGAGCTGCGGCCCTTGATGCCCTGACCCGGCTGTGCAAATGTCTTGACAGCTGGTATGTATGAGTCTAAATTCCTGACACAAGCCTTAATTAAATAATTTAATATTAGTTTTCGTCATGAAAATTGGCTCTTTTTATGCGTTATTGCTTGTTTTGGGTTCAGCTGTGTTTTTTCTTGGCCCGTTCTGGCTGTTTCGGACCGCTGCTGCTATTGGCTTTTTGAGGCTTGGCGTCGGCCTTCGGGTCTGCTTTTGCCCATGTGAGAGCTCTCCCTGTAAATGAGGAGCTGTCTTCCGTCGCGGCTCTGTTTAAGGGCTGCTAAATATCAGCTGTGGTTTATTTTTAAAAAGAAATAGTTTAACCTTTGTATAATTGATATTTGGTTATTTTCTTGTATTTTGGCTTTATTATTGTTACTTTGCCCTTAGTAAGGGTTTATTTGGGTTTTTTTTTTGTTTTGTTTCTATTGTATGCATCAATTTTATTGTGAGGCCCTTCATGGCCCGTTTTTAACATTCTTTTCCTGTACTCAGTTGCTGAGGGCCCCGTGCGGCAGTCCGGTTTCCCCTGGTGGTGGTGTCTCTTCCCGATTCCCTTTTTTGGTTGATGTGCAGTGTCACAGGTGATTCGTTTAAGGACCCTTACCCCTTTGGATCCCCCCTGTCATCCCCCAAGCCATGTGCTAATTTTGAATATGAATACAGTTGTTTGATGAACTACCATTACAAATATTTTGGGGGTTATTTTCTGTTTGGTTAAATAAAGCTTTGGTTGTTTTGGTTGTTAAAAATTAATAATTAATTTTGTTGATATGAATAATTTCAGCATTCGTATTATTTGGTTTTGTTAAAT
Source organism: Plectropomus leopardus (assembly GCF_026936395.1). Lineage (NCBI taxonomy): Eukaryota > Metazoa > Chordata > Actinopteri > Perciformes > Serranidae > Plectropomus > Plectropomus leopardus. Next base: position 2,733,604 of record NC_142187.1, on the reverse strand, counting down.
AAAATGTATTATTTCTACACTGAAACTGTCTCTTGCCCATTTGGTTATTATGAACCTGCTATCTTGCTTATACATATATTAAATTTAGTTTTAGAATTTCCTGTGGCTGAAATTCCCCCAGGTGGCATTGTCGCAACAAAATCAGATAATTTCAGTCCTCCCTCATACTACATCTGTATTTATTTAATCATTGTTTTTTTATTTTTCTCAATTCATCAGCACTCTCCTTGCACTGCACCAGAATATCCTCTCTGTGGATCAGTAAAGGCTTATCTTATCTTCTACAATTCTACAATAGAATTTCATTTAGCAGACGCTTTTATCCAAAGCAACGTACAACACAAGCAAGAATTTAGACTTAAGGAAAAAAAACCCTTAGTAAGTGCAAAAAGTGCTTCAAGTGTGATTGGTCACAGGTATTGCCGTCTAGTGGCAGAAGAAGTGCCACACAGCAAACCAAAGTAATAACCAGTAGTGACCTCATTCAACAATCTCAGTATCACTACTTATGATGACAATCATACAACATCACACAACTTTGTCAGTGCTAGATAATCATTAGGAGCTGGGTTTTGGACCTTCTGACTTAATTTACCCCAAAGGGCAAAGCGGAGAAGAGTCAGGTTAAGTGCCTAGGTGTTCTCGGAACAAATGAGTTTTCAATTGTCTCTTAAAAGTAGAAAGGGACTCAGCAGAATGCACAGAGTTTGGAAGTTTGTTCCACCATTTGGGAACAGCAGAAGAGAAGAGTCTAGCTAGAGATTTAGAGCTGTGCTGGGCTGGAAGCACCAGGCGTCTTTCGCATGCAGAGCGTAGTGGGCGAGAAGGAGAGCAGACCTGCATCAGGGAGTCCAGGTAGGCTGGAGCAGTTCTTGTGATTGTTTTGTAAGCCAAGAGAAGAGCTTTGAATTTGATTCTGGCTGCCACTGGAAGCCAGTGAAGAGAAATTAGCAGCGGGGTGACATGTGCTCTTTTGGGCTGGTTGAAGACCAGATGTGCTGCTGCATTCTGGATCATCTGAAGAGGTTTGAATGAGCATGCAGGGAGGCCTGCCAGAAGAGAGTTGCAGTAGTCAATGCGTGAGATCACAAGAGCTTGAACCAGAAGCTGTGTGGCCTGATGGGTCAGGAAGGGTCTGATCTTCCTGATGTTGTAGAGGGCATAACAGCAAGACCGTTACCTTACCTTAACTTTTCTTTTCTTTTATCATATTGTATCGCATTGTATTGCATTCTATCTTTTCTTGTCTTGTCTTATCTTAGCTCATGATGTGACTTGGTCTCCATGTCACATTTTTTCAGTCCTAACTTCTCATCAAATCTGTCTATCCATCTGTTGCTGTGCCAGAAGCTTCCCCAGTTGCCATTGTGTCATAAGACAGTATAAAACAGTGCAGTGCTTGCATATGGATTTTCGCCTGCTCAAACATGCCTCATTTGTCTGTGTGCAAAAAAAAAAAAAAAAATGATGTCACATCGTGTTCTGAATTCTGCTAATCTAGTGAGGGATCAAATGGCTTTCACTGAGATCTCTGCAGCATTAGCTGCGTAAAGCCCTGCTCCATCGGAGTGAGGCAAGAGTGTGGGAGACGTTTTTTTTCTTCCACAATGCTAGGGACCAAGCTGGCAGGCATGAGTCACAGGTGGAATTTCAAAAAAGAAGTTTGTACTTATATACTTTACAGTATCAATAAGAGGTCACCTAAACAGAGCCAAACTCAGCCTATGACGAGACAAAACTGACCTAATAGGGGGAACATAAAGGGGAACATACTCCAAAACCCTGATCATTATTGGAACAATTAAAACAATGGAATAACATAAAAATAAGCACTAACAACTTAACCCTATGGGACTAGATCAGATGTTCAGAAAACCATATGTACAATTATACCAGAACAGATCAATTAAAAATGCAAAACATAGTGAATGGTAATAGTAAAGTAATTTTCTTGCTTGTTTTGTTTGTTTTTAATCTTTTTTTTCCCTTATTTTCAGGTAATATTTCTTTTTTCTAGTTTTTTTTCTTTACTAATTTATGGCCCATTTGTCTAGTTGCTAAGTGACTTTTCCCCAAGTTTTTTTTTTCTTAAAGAAATCAAGCCAATTTTCTCAGATTTCATAGGATTAACTACAAATATAGCGACCCGGGGGGCTAATTTGTCTCATCAGTTTTAATCATCAGCTTCTGTAAAATTCGTCTTAAATTTCCATTCAAGGCGCATCATAAGTCATTTGAAAGTTCTTCTTTGTCCATTTTTAGCACATGTACATGCATGTTCTCCTTAGAAAGGTAACACTGAAGTTTCCCCCCAACAGTCAGAATCACTTTAAGTGCTTTTGTCATTGAGTTACATAAGTTTAAAGACACTGAACTCAAATGTTTTATAGCCTTGCCGGACTATATTCTTGAAAAAAGATGCTGCAAATGGCTGTCACAGGCAGGTATTAGCTGCTACTCACTGTGAGGCCACAGTATGAGTGTATCTACTCAAAGCTCTAATTTCATAACAACTCTATAGAATATGACTATTCTGCACAGGTATTTCTAAGGTTATGTCCAGGCATTTCAAAGGACACTTTGGAGGCTCCAAAAGGACCCTGTTCACATGGCAAAAAGGTTGCCATTTTTTTTAACGCTTCAATGTACAATTATAATTTTGGGCTCTAATAAAAGCTGATACTCAGAAGTATCCTCTCAGATATACACAATCATTCTCAGTATTACTCAAACAGAGTAACAGAAGCTTCAATCCATTATAATGTATATGTATATGTATATGTTTATATAAAAAAGGGTAAAAAGAAGTGCTGTGGTGGAAAAGCAAATCCTAAAAAAGTAACAGAGTAAACTATTTGCATATTATCATACATATTTACAGCAACCTATTTCACAGCAATTCACAGCAAACCGTTTACACATCAGTACATATTTGCATATCTATTTACATTCCACACATTAAAAAACACTTAATTAAAACAATAGGTAAGGCGCAACACTAAAAGCAGGACCTCAAAGCTAAAGAGAGGCATGTGGAGGTCAGACCCTGAGTATTGGCCACTGACTTTTAACCTGTCACTGCCTATCCATACCCCCCCCCCTCCCCTCCCCCGGCTGATGGAGAGCTCACCCTGCTGATGGCTCTGTTCATGACAGTGATTCACAATCAAGGCTGCAACATCATGCTGGCCAAAAATAATTCATTTCTGCCTGACTGAAACCTGACTCACTGATATGATGTCCACATCCATCTAGAAAAGTTTTTTTTTTTAAGAGAGCTGTCCTTATGAGCTCCCTGTTGTCTTTGAATGCACTTGTATTGATTTCCTAGATGTAGACATCTTCCTACATGCTTAAATGACGACATTTCTGCCTTGATATGATTAATCAACAATGACTTCTGTTTTATAGTAGTGCCAGCAAGTGCGGCAAAGTAGTGACAAAGGCCCCCAGTGCATGCAGTTATGATAGGTCCTCACAGACCATCTTTAAACAAAGATGGGAGTTACCAACTCTCCATGTACGATCTCCTGTTATCATCTAAACCCAAGTTCCAGGGGAGGACTTTTTGAGACTGGAGTCAAGAAATGTTTGTCAAGAAATTAACCTGATGACTGTCAAAAAGCTTAATTCCTGGTTTACAAAACCTATAAAGCTGTGATTTACTCTATGTTAGAAAATCAGAGCTCAGAAGCACCGAATGTCTCAGCTGTCTCTTATTGAGCCACTAGATGGCAGCAATATATAATAAGATAAGTAGTAGAATGGAAAACATTTACTCAAGTACTGTATTTTCATTCAAATGAGGTCCATTTAACTGAATGCTTTTTTGACTGTAAACTTTACTTTACTTTTGCTGTAAACATTTTTGCATAAAACAGGAGTTTAAAACATATGTTGTTTTGTACTAAATTAAATAACCAAACCATTTATGAAAGTACAGCTGCAATTTGTAAATTAGTCTTTTGACTTACAGAAAATGAATTGTCAATTTTATTTATATAAACAGTATATTATAGATAGATAAATAGATAGATAGATAGATAGATAGATAGATAGATAGATAGATAGATAGATAGATAGACAGATAGATAGATTAAAATAATATTTTTTAAAATAGTATTTTTCTCATTTGTGTGTTTTTTTTTAAAAAATAATTCTAAAATCTTTGCTGTGGGTCTGTTTTTCGTCATTTTGAGGTTTAGTTTAGGGGATGCATTTTGTGTTTTTAAAGAATTATTTTTGTTTTTTGAGTGTTTTATTTTATTATTCTGAACTTTGTGGGTTTTTTCTATTTTGACTGGGCACTTTTATTTTTAAGTACTTTTTGTATTAAATTGTATATGTTGGGCACCTAAATGTGTTAATATTTTAGTCCCTCTGGTGTTGTTGTTGGTGTTATCTATCCATCTTTGAATATTACATCTATATTATAATTGATGATTTTATCACATGTGCATGTACACGTTCTATACATTCTATAAATCTATAATCTATTACCAATATCAGACTGGTTGATGATTGATGATTACAGTTCAAACTGTATAAAGACACATTTGTTCGTAGCATCTTTCAACAATAACACATGCTTTGACATGAATAAAAATTAAGACAAGATGTAAAATAAGTACAAAACAATATAGAAAGTCAGTTGTAAATAGGATTTTAAAGGTGTAGCATAAAACAAAATAGATTTTAAAAAAAGGGTTAACATATAACAAACAGATAAAAGATAACCCCTCCACCCAACAACTGAATCAGCTTTCTTCTTCTTTCTTTTTTCTGCACCAGACGGATAGGTGCGTTTCAACGCCATCATGGCCCATGATACACCCAGCTACCGCACAAAATAATGCTAGCCTTATTCTCATCACTGACATGATGTGTGGCTGTCAGTCATCGTATACCTGTCGGCAGACGCCACTCCTTTTGCAACAGCCCCATGATGATTTTGACTTGATTATCCCACAAACACAAGCCGCAGCTTCCCTATCATAGCAGCTTAGTTTTGTTTATATCCTACATTTAATTTTAAGCATATAAATTCATGACATGAGGGGGCTTGGCTGGCAACAATAGACAGGTAATTTTAATTCTCCCCAAATACTGTACATTGAGGCTGAACTTGCAGCTTGGGGACCCTTGGCTGCAGAGCCTTATGCATCCACATGGTCTACATATAGTAAAAGACGGCTCTGACCTATCTCAAACTGATTTTCAACAAAAAAACAATTTAGTAGTTTACTCTTGGTGTATTAAAACCTGTCTGTGTACATTGTCTGTACCTGTCTGTGTCCTTGCTAGCAAATTGGGGGTGTACTATCTTTTTTTTTTTTTTTTTTTTTAGTAAAAATGTATAACTTATAAATATGGGTGCCTTTTTTATGTTTTAAAATCCCAAATTCTCAGAGTAACAGAGGTATGGAAGAAAAGAAAGGAGCTTCTTAGAGCTGCACAACAACCAGGGGCCTTGAACAAGCAAGTTAAAGCTGTGGTAGGCAGTTTTTATTTTGGCTTTTTTGGTCAAAAATCCCACAATATCCTTTAAGGCTATTGCAGTTCAAGTTGTTTGAGAGAACAACACATATGCACCTCCTCTTGGCTCTGTAATGATTTACTAGAAAACTGGGACTCAGATGCAAAGAACACCAACAACAGTTCATCATATTTGAATATTCCCCCTGGAATTTCAATCAATAAAGTATTTCTGATCTTACATGTATAGGTCAGTCAACGCAGAAGAATCTGTTCAGGGAAATCACGCAAGAAACAAAGTCCATAAATTCAAGCAGGGTCAAAAGCCCGGGAAGCAAACATGAGGTAAAGGCTGGAGAGCATCAACACACTACAGCAACAATGACAAACTGACAATTGGATGCAGGAAACACTGGGCTTAAATACACAAGAGCTGATTACTAACTACACACAGGTGAGTGAAAACTCAGGAGGTTAAAGTAACAGCACACACTCTGAGAACACATTTCAAAATGAAACAGGAAGTGGACACAAACACATGAACAGAAACGTCAGATTATCAAAGGCTCTGATTTCAAGCTTTAGTTAATCTAGCCCATGACAGGAGACTTTGGCGTGAGGGCGTTTCTATATTTCTATTGGCTGCAAAAGCAGATGTACATTTCTGTCCCATCAGTTAAATTCTGATTCAGTGGAGAATCCTGCAGAGAAAGTTGTTATTCCAGCAGTGGCAACAACTACCTGCACTGCAAAGCAACTGACACCTGTTGGCCTTTATGAATGGATTAAAGACAGTTAAAGAAAAAAAGATATCTGGATTTGTAGCATTAGTACTGTCTAGATAGACAGATTAATTGATTTTCTATTTTATTTCTTATATTGTTGTAATATTTTCTTAATGATTTTGAGGGGTTTTGTGTTTTTTTTAAATGAATTACATTTTTTGTGCATCTTTCCTATCTTTTAATAATCTGGAGGTTTTGGGGTGTTTTTATAATTTTGAGTTTGCATTAGGACGTTTTTTATATTTGGAAGTTGTAGGTGTTTTAAAATAATTTTAATGTTTAGATAGATAGATGGATAGATGGATAGGTAGATAGATTTTAACAGTTTTTGATGTTGGCAAGGCTGAAAATGAATATAATGCCACTGTAACCTGCTAGCACTTCCTGTTCCGTTACCATGGATATAGTCCCCTGAATAACTGAAACCAGAGCCCTTTAAGAGTTTATTCTAGGGCACTAACTGAAACTAAAGAAAAGTTTTTATTTTGATGATATAAGAGCACCTTTTACATGATATTTCAATGTTTTTTATGTATGTTTATCCACAAAGACATCAGAGGACATCATTGGACAGAGTAAGTCTCACTGATTCCACAAATACCTAAGACTGAACAATCTGTCGGTTCATGACTGGAAAGAACGGGTGTTGTTTCTTACACTAAACCAATAATTAGGCAGGGCTATGGTGAGTGTGTGTGTTTGTCTGTGTGTTTGTAATTGTGTGTGTTTGTAATTGTGTGTACTTGTAAGACATTATTTACAGAGCAAATCTGAATCATAATCAGTGAAACACCGTGCCTTCATGTGCTCCTCGGAAATATCGTATTTATGAGTTAGGAGCACTTTAGTGGCCCTGCAAAATCGTAATTATGAGTGGGAAATTGAGAAATTTTAATGACATCTGAGTTGCCAAATTTGACTTTCGCGTGACGTTTCAGGGCAGCAGAAATGACTGAAAGCATAGAAACAATGTAAACATTTGATGGTAAAAAAATATATAATTCATTACTTTGTTCCTGGCAAGTATCATTTACTTTTAGTAGCTGCAAATTTTAGTATTTGTGTGTAATATGGTATTAATGTTAACTGCTCCATGTAGAGTGACCTAGATTAAATATATCCCTCAGACATCACATGTATGCAGCAACAGCACTGACTGAGTGGTGGTGGAGGGGTGGAGGGATCTGTTTCAGTCCCCAAAAAGGCTGTGTCCGGCCCTGCAGAGAGCCTTAGGCGTGCACATCCCACGCTGTATGCAGCCTTCCTGAACCAGCAGCAGCAGGAGCCGGATAACGCAGATCAAAGCAGGCTGAGAGGAGGTGAAAGAAAATGTCGACTTCAGGATATTGCGCTAAAATCCGCAGGATCTGCTGCTTTAAACCCTGATCCCGGAGCAGCTGAGAGTAGCGCGGGCTGTGAGGATGGATGTGATGCGTGTGTGTGGATGATGTGTGCGCAGCAGGGATTAATCCATCTGGGCTGCGAGCGGACACACTCAGGGAGAAACAGCATCGCAGCTTGCCTCTGAATATTCCCGAATAAGAGGAGCAGAGGAGAGGAGGAGGAGGAGGAGAGCTGCAGGAGTGAAGGGCGCCACCATCGCATGTCTGCATGGCTGCTCCGTCCTCCTGATTGACCGGCCCGCTTCAGGACCGTCAAGCCAAACCCACCGCCCGGTGTGAGGACCGGGGGAGGCGATATAAAGCCCGCAGCAGCAGCAGCAGCAACAGCCTGTCAGCGGGTTTCTGTCAGCAGATCATCATCCTCCTCTCTGCTTTTGGATTTACATATTTTTTGTGTTGTCAGGACAGCAGTGAGCAGGAGCAGCCATGTCTCACGGATGGGGATACGGACCAACAAACGGTGAGGCTCTGACAGCACGCAGCAGCTGCTGGATGTTCAGGTTAACAGGTTGAGGACATGCTGCCACTCTCTGCGCTCACTCTGTCGTCTCTAACATGAAATTCATCAGTAACACTGTCATCACTGATATACTGACATCAGCACAGCAGTCTGCTCAAATGCAACTTCAGCTTTGACACTCAACTATTCCATTCTAACTCTTCGATTTCTTTCAAAAATGTGGAGAAGGCAATGAGCAAATTTGTGGGGAAAAAATTACATGGAAATTACCCTCAAATCAGCAAAAAAAAGAAAGAAGAAGAGATAGAAAAGTGAAATAGAAAACGAAAACTAACAAGAAAATGGCACAAGGAAAAAATGTGGACAATTAAAAAAATATAGTATATAATATGTATATTTTTTCTGTAAAATTTAGACATATAGTTATTTTAAACTGAAATCTAGTTTTCTGGACATTTTTCCAGTAGTTTAATAGTTTTTTTGTGATCATTTTGCAATAGCTGTCAACTCATTTTCAGGTCATTTTCTTTGTCACTGTTTAGTTTATTGTGGTTTGTGGGACATTTCTTGCCAATCATTGCCTTTCCTCAATGTTTTAGAAAGAAATCTCACTAACCATGTTTTTTCATCAGAAATCCAACAAATTTGCACAGACTTTTAAGAGTTAAAAATAATACTATTTACACAGAAATGTAATAGTAATAATATTAAAGTATTAACATGCTGAGATAGTTTTTGATAGTTTTAATACATTACATTTTTCTGATATTTATTTCATTTTACTTATATAGAAAATGAATTAAAAGCGTAAGGTGTGTAACAGTTGAAACTGGCCTGGCTCAGTTAAAAACTGATTTTCAGCAGGTTCATGTTGAGCATTAATCATAATACAAAACAAAATGAAAACATATTTTCTGTACTTTACTTTTAGTGAGTAGGCTATTTTTGCATTGCTGTGTTGGTACTTTAATAAAAGTAAATGGTCTGAATACTTCAGTGTTTCTGAGCAACCCAGAGTAGTTTTTTTTTTTTTTTTAAAGTAGAGGCCTTTTTTTTGTTTGTGATGTAATGTGACGGACCTGAATACTTCTTTCTGCCTGAACAAGCAATAGTGTCTTGATGTGAAAGGGTTCCACACACAGAACATCATCAAACAGGAAAAAACACAGTGTTATATACTTATTAAACATTAATATTTAACATTTGTTTCACACATGTATTTGTAGGACCTGACAAATGGGGAGAAGATTATCCTGTCGCTAACGGGCCCAGGCAGTCTCCCATCAACATCGTCCCCAAGGAGGCCCAGTTTGACCCCTCTCTGAAGGCTCTGAAACTCAAGTATGACCCCTCCGATGCCAACGGCATCCTCAACAACGGACACTCCTTCCAGGTGGACTTTGTGGACGACACAGACAGTTCCAGTAAGCACAGCTCACGGCATTACGACACAGAGCCACAAAAAACACTATAATCCTGTATTCATTTGCATATTGACATTGTAATTGCAGTTGTTCTTTTTCACATGTTTTGCATGACTGTAGCAACAAATACATGTATATACACAAGGGGTAGGAATCACCAGAGGCTCCACAGTACAATATAATCACAATACTTAGGTCATAATACAACATTGAGATTTTATTTTTTTTTGTGATATGCTGAGCATTGCAGTAACATATTTTGTGATATGTTGCAATTAATTGCCTTTTTGCAACTGTAAATTATGTCCCCCCAAAAATGTACGAGGATAAAGTTTTGAGTCTGTTTTTATTGCAGCAACATATACAGTATATCCAGTGCACTGAAAAAGTAACTGATTATTCTAGTGACTTAAAAAAGGTCAATTTGTGTTTGTGATATATTAATTTATATATTAAAAATAGATACATGACATCACTGTAACAATACAATATTGCCTCCCTAAAATATTGCAATACTTTGTTGTATCAATTTTTTTCCCACCCTGGATATATACAGTATATATTTACAGATTAAAAGTTTAAAAATATTGATAATTTTCTTGGCTATTTCAACATAAAACGATTTAATTAAAAAAACAAATGTATTATTTACATTTTGAGTAGTTTTGCTACAGTGGTCAACACTGAGGGCCCACACCCGGAGGATTTAGTGTTCGAACCCACCAGCCGGCTGCATGGGGCCCTTCTGTGTGGAGTTTGCACGTTCTCTTTGTGCCTGTTTTCTCCAGGTTCTCCGACATCCTCTGAAAATTCAAAGACATGCAAGTTAAATGGGGACCCTAAATTGTCCATCGGTGTGAATGTGAGTGTGAATGGTTATTGCTGCGAGTTACACTTCTCACTGATGGTGTGTTTTCAGCGTAAGCTTTTGGTTAATTTACCAGTGATGGGTGTTTTCTTCTGTTCTTTGTTTTGTTGTCCACATACAAAACAAACCCTGCATACAAAAATACATCTGTTTTTAAAGAGCCCTCTTTATAGCCTAAAAGCATCAAATAACTTTCAGAAATACAGAATAGTCCTCTCAGACATCTGACTGCACCCAGCGAAGCCTTTGTGGCAGGAGATTCCAAACTTCATTTATGTATATTAAATATCATGTAATATATGAGGTTATGGGTTCAAACACAGTTTTGCCAGTATGAGTGAACTTTATCGGTCTGTCTTGTTTGTGCCTCCACCCCTGCTGTGGTGTGGCAGATAAGAGCGTGCAATGATGTCAGCACGCGTTCAGTATCTGAAGGTCAACAGGACATCTGTACCACCTCGCCCTGCTGCACGCACACTGCTTAACAACAACATGCATCCAGTGCAAATCATAACATACATATCAGGGTGAATTCATTATCACATCAAATTGTAATTCTGAATTCTGTTTTCTGCAGCAGCAGCAGATTTTTTCTACTGAAGTTCGCATGAACTGCAGGTTACTATGAAGAACCATCATAAAGAGACAGACACACGGCCTCATGCAAGAAACTATATAGTAACAAATTTTCTCTTATTTTTGCTGCTATCCAGGATTTCTTCTTATTGGTTTTTGGGATTCACCATTTTTTTCTTATTTCTGCTTTTCTCTTAGGTAAGAGAAAATTTTACGAGCGGTTTAAGAAAAAGATCTCATTTTCACAAATTGTTGCCCAGTGCAAGAAAAACAAGTATTATATTTGAGGAATGTTTAAATGATGCATGAATAATATTTTTAAAAAGTTAAATTAAAAAGTAATTTAAATAAATTAATTATGAATATTCAGGGATACAAAATATGACTATACTTGCTGCATTGATACCAATGACTGTAATCTCAGTTACTGTGCGTCCCTCTGCTGACCATAGCAGGAATGTAACTGAGTACATTTACTCGTACTTTACTTAAGTACAAATCTGAGGAACTTTTATGTTACTTGAGTATTTTAATTTAATACCACTTTCCACATCTACTCTGCTACACTTCATTTTACTCCACTACTATTATATTTACAAATTAAGATTTTTGCACACAAACCAAAAATATAAAATATACAAGTGCAGTTAAAACAATCAATCAATTAACTCAAAAAATTAAACTGACAACCACTTTTTATCATCTTGTGAGTCAATTTTCGTGAAAAAAACATTTCATGGTTCCAGCTTCTCATATATACTGTTCAAATGAGGACTTGCTGCTTTTAATTTTAATTATTTTAATAATTTTGAGTCACTTAAGTTATTGAAACCTTTTTTTACATGCATACTTTTACTTCTATAATACTTCAATACATGTCCCTGTAATCACATTTACTATTTAAAAGTTTATTAAACAGTAGACCTATGCCAACTCCGCTACTGCTTCTTCTTACAACCTTTTTTGAGCAGTAATAAGCCCAGCGCTGGTCCCCAGTCTTGGAAGCAAGACTGAGCTGCTTTCACAAAACAAATGAGCAGGGAGATGTGGACACTGGCAAAATGGAGGAAAGTTTGTCATCGTTCATTTACACGTTACCACCATTCTTCGGACATAAGCAACGAAGTATCCCCTTAATACAGGATTTTTTTCTGGCAATGATGCCCCCGATACTCAGTTCATAATGATGCAGGTGTATTAATAATAGAATACTTTCATCAGTGGGCCACAGGCTCAGTCACCATTGCATACATAGAGACTTAACAGACATTTGCTGAAATCAGAGTTTTTGAGATTATCACTTTAAATCATATTTTTTTCCTCTGTGTGTCCCTAATGATCGTGTTATTTTGTCCTAACCAGCCCTGACTGGAGGTCCTATTTCTGGAACGTACCGTTTGAAGCAGTTTCATTTCCACTGGGGAGCCAGTGATGAGAGAGGCTCTGAACACACTGTCAACGGCATCAAGTTCCCCTGTGAGGTACTGAAGCTGCTTGAGCTGCTGCGTCCAGCTTCCACATACAGTAACAGAGCCTCAATGCAAGAAATTGCTGGGTTGTGTGATATTAATAGTGATATTTTCTTTTCTTTGTTAAGCTATGGGAATATCTGGGGTAAAAAATTATAGTAGGTAATTAAATGGCTATAAATGTATAAAAGATTCTGGATTCCATCAACACAAATCCATTCCTCTCAGTATGAGGAGGCTTTTAAAGTAACGGCATTAACACCATTACAAGAAGGACACACAATTTACAGATTAACACATACAAACTGAACTCAGAATGTGTAAAATCCCAAGTGTGGCCCTGCCATGATGACACTAAGATCAAGAAATCTCCATCCATCCATTTTCTTCCGCTTATCCGGGGTCGGGTTGCGGGGGCAGTAGCCTAAGCAGGGAAACCCAGACTTCCCTCTCCCCGGCCACTTCATCCAGCTCTTCCCGGGGGACCCCGAGGTGTTCTGAGGCCAGCTGGGAGACGTTGTCTCTCCAGCGTGTCCTGGGTCTTCCCCGGGGCCTCCTGCCGGTGGGACGTGCCCTGAACACCTCACCAGGGAGGCGTCCTGGAGGCATCCTAATTAGATGCCGGAGCCACCTCATCTGGCTCTTCTCAACGCGGAGGAGCAAGAAATCTATCAGATAAATTCAACACGTTCTCATTCCAAGTCATCACGTTTTGCTGCCCCATCAGTGGACTTCAATGTTTACATATTTCGCTTTAAATACCCTGCTGTATCTGCTGTTGACATTCCAGGATGCCTGTCGGCATGTCAACAACAGCACATTGTTAGGTTAAGTCATCAAAAGCAAATGGCAACCAATGCCAGGACGTCAACAATATCACATGATTATTTGTTAGGTTCAGGTATGGATACACATGATTAGGTTCAGAAACAAACATAATGGTTTGCCTCCACATTCAGACTAGAAGCAACCTCCTGGTTGAAAGTCCAGAGTTTGTTGGACCCATCCTTCACCTCTTCTGCCTGCCCTTTAGGGACCTTGCAGCTCCTTATATTATGTAGTTACTGGCAGTGTTTCAACCTGATGGCATCCAGCCCCATAACTTTTGGCTGCAACAGGTGACATCTGGATGACTGGCGGCACCACAAAAAAATCCATCCAGCTGCATTTCGAACTGACTCTGCCTGTCTGTGTATCATACTGCCGTGATAGGTGCTGTACAGACGACTGGTGGCGTATCATAACACCGCAAAAAACTGTGTTACAAACTGACTATGCATGGTGGCATTATGCATTATGCCACCGCAAAAAGGTGGCTTTAAAATGTACAAAATGTACATTTATATTTATATTTTAGTGTTTAGATATATTTATTTTATATTAGTTCTTATATTTAAATTTTATCGATATATTCTATGCTTTCCTACTTCCTTTAAGACTTTTGAATGGGAGCATCTGTAACTTAAGGCAATTTCCCCTCAGGGATCAATAAAGTATTTCTGATCTGATCTGATTGCTGTTGATGTCTGACGCCAGAATCACTGACAAAGTGGCAGTATTTGATGACTTCGAAATAAGAATGGGCAGAATGAAGCTAAGCGTTATCACAGACTTCCATAATTGTGTGCAAAGACTTGCTGAATACGATGCATGCTTGAAAACAATTGCAACTGGCTATCTCTTAAGATCTGTATCAATTGTTGCAAAAAAAAAACAAGCTATCCAGTGGAGTAGTGGAGGGTTTACGTAAGTTTACAAGGTATACTCACCTTTTTCTTATTCAGTTTACAGTATAGCCACCTATCAGACAAAACGCCTTCTGAATATATAAGAAGTATACACACTCCCTCCTCTGTAACATACCCATATATCCTATAGTACATCCACCTCAACTCTCTCTGCACCGCTGACATTAGAGTTTTGGACAAGATTACACATTGTCTGCAGCTTCTGCCTGAAAAGTCAAACTTTGCCTCTTTTTCTTGTTAGCTTCACCTGGTGCACTGGAACACCAAATACCCGAGCTTTAAAGAGGCAGCCAGCCAGCCTGACGGACTCGCTGTGGTTGGGGTCTTTCTCAAGGTGAGTCAACAGTGATTCATCGAGCCATCCATCTGTGACTATGCTACATAGTCATGCCCTGCAAGGGACTGTGGAAGGCTAAGAGGACAGCCAAACAATAAAGACTGTATCCGAGTATTCTGAAACTAACTTTGTGTGTGTGTGTGTGTGTGTGTGTGTGTGTGTGTGTGTGTGTGTGTGTGTGTGTGTATGTTGTGTTTCAGATTGGTGCTGCCAATCCCAGACTTCAGAAAGTTCTGGATGCCTTGGATGCTATCCAGACCAAGGTAAATATAGTGATTCCAGAACTCCCAAAACACTGCTTTGCCCAAGACAGATGTGCTCATACATTCAGTGAACAGAAATATGACTCACACTCTCTTTCCTTCCTCACTGCCTCTTTTTCATCCCTCCTTCCTCAACACCTGCAGGGAAAGCAGAGCGCCTTCAGTAACTTTGATGCAAAGACTCTCCTCCCTCCTTCTCTGGATTACTGGACCTACGATGGCTCTCTGACCACACCTCCCCTGTTGGAGAGTGTCACCTGGATCGTCCTCAAGGAGCCAATCTGTGTCAGCCCTGCACAGGTACTTATACTTGCTTGACATACCCGCTTCACCTACACAAAATCAAAATCAGGGCTCCACGGTAACTTTTTTTCCCCCTAATTGTACATATGCTCCTACATGACAAAAATTAGGAGCACAGTTCAAAATGTTCAAACACAGAGTTGATTGAACCATTAATTTCGTGTATATTATGCGTGGATGTGCAGTCCTTCTCTTTGTGTATTGTTTTGGTTCTGCAACACAGTTTTTTTCCCACTCTATGAGTGAGGTGGCTGATCAGCACATTCTAACTCCAAACTCGTCACGTGGTGCCGCTCTGCCAGGACCTTCCACATCTACATGTCATTTTAGGTATCCTTCTGCGTCAGCTGTTTACGCTCCGGGATGCCGTCACTGTGGTGTCCACAAATGCACATGGTTTGATGCCACCTGTTGCCTTGATGTCATAGAATGCACATAGTAGAATGGCCCTAATGATAACACATCAGCAAGGACTGACACAATGGTTGGGATTAGGCAACAAAGTCACAGATGGTTAGGTTTAGGGGAGAGAGGCAAACGGGAAGATGTAGAGAAAACCCCCCACACACACATCTACACAGGAAGCGAACTTCAGACTCTTGCACAAATGTCTGTTGTTTGGTTGAAGGTGGAAGGTGGCTTTTGCGGTCACGCTTGTACGCCAAAAACACTGACAGGATAGTGCTATGTGACAAGTTTGGATTGAGAACAGGCTCGGATGATAAATTTAAAAAATCCACTGGCCAAACATATTTTGTAAAAGCCAAAATGATAAATTACCTTTTTTGTTTCATATATACATTTCTTTCTGTGCATTTAATTGAGATAATAATGTATTGTGTTGAAGGAAACTTAAAGAGGAAGCCAGAGTAAAATCTGAAACAAAATGATTAAAATATATTTAAGCTCCTGACCCTCAGAATAATTTTCCTCTGGTAAGCAGTGAGGCAGTGGACCAGTGGACAGATCATAATCTGTCCCTGTAATTTTACTTCGTAAGCAACAAATCCATGTTGAAATTATAGAAATAAGCAAGAAACCTCGCTATCCAAAAATAAAAATACACAAATTAGTAAATAACCTGTAACTCCCCACAATGGACTTCACTCTGACTGATTTTATGAAATAATGTACAGAACCGGTTAACATGATGAAGTGATGTTTTGTCCACTGTAGTCAAAGATAGCCCAGCTGATGAAAACAGCTGCTCAGCTGGACAGACGTCCCAGGGACAAACAATACTGCCAGTGTATCTGTCCATTCACTGCTACAACTAACATGCATTAACTCAGAGCGGTATGTCGCTTATACAGTTCATTACTTTACTGTTTTGTTGGTAGCATGCGTGACATGTAAACAAACCACTCACCTATCAGCTGTGATCTCAGAGCGGGCACTGTTAAGATGGGTAAGCCCTTACTTCCTTATTATCCATATTTAAAAAAATACTGTTGCAGGTACCACTATCATTGTTGTAGCGACCATACTATATCAAAGCACTTGTAAAACAAACTTGCTCTGCTGTGAGTCCCACACAATACTTGCAAGACAGGTTCAAGTCTGTAGCAATCTCCCTCCAGCCAGCAGCCCAACATATTTAGGTTTTTGTTGTGAAACTTGAAGGAATTCCTCATTTCAAACTTGTCTATTGCGGAACTTTCAATGTGAGCAACAGGAATTGAAAACAGGGCGTCTGATGCAGTTAATTAATTTTCAAATGTAACATGACAACCTCTTGGACCCAAGTCACCAAAGGCTATAACAGCACATTTTAAATGTGATATAAGAAAGGGAGCCCTTGCATTAGTTGAGGCCACGTTTCATTTGTTCAAGCTGTGACTGTTTTAAGGCAGGAAGGTTGTTCTGCACTGAATAACAGGATAAAGTAACAAATATATGCTGTATTGAACTTGAAACAACTGAAGTGAAGCCACAGCTGGATTACACACTAGATATGAATTAAATATAGCTGGAAAGGTCATGTGGTTCTGAGTGTTTCAGAGCATGTGTCTATGTGTGTGAACGTGCACTCAGTAGCCTGTGTGTATTTGTGGTTGTCCTAAATACAGACATTTTTCTTGGCAGCCCACCCGCTGGTATGTGGGCTTGACATGCTGCTTCAGCACAGCTTTTCAATCATGAAGTCTGCAGAGACTGCTGCCGAATTCTCCCGTGGAAGCTCTAAGTGTTCAACTTCAAATGAGAAAATAAAAGGTGTGAAGTGCTGATCCTCAGGGAGTTTGAGGAATCAAAAGAAGCAGCCAGTCACTTCCTGCAGAATCAAGATGGCTTTCTGTTTCTTCAAAAGTCCATTTTTTATTGTATTTTTAAAAAGCCTCATGCACACTTTAAACTTTAATTTAATAATTATCTCATCATTGTGCTTGGTTTAAGAGGCCAGACTGTTGGTCTAAATACTGTCAAGGTCAAGAGCATTAGAGGTCATATCGTTCTTTGGAGCAGGGCGGGTCTGACCCTTGAGTGCCTTGTGTTTCACTTAGATTACACTAACTGTCTGTATCTCTGCTGGCCAATTTGCGGTTTATCTCTTCGCATAATGAACATTACCACCCTGCACCATCATGTGACATAAAGCCATGCTTCTCTAAAGGTTTAATGCTTAGTTGTACCTCATTGAATAATAATAGATGTACAACTATGACATGTTCTCGCATAGAGAAATATTTCCCCCCATAGATGAATACACCACCCTGTTGCACTGTACAGTGCAACAAATACTGTGTTGTGACAAAAAAGTGCAGGCATTGCTGAGTCGGCCTGCTAAGGGAATCTAGCTCACCTGCTAGCTAATGGCTAAATGTCTCCCAGAGGAGCTGTTGTTTATACCACACTGCTGCTTCAGTCCTTTTACACACACACACACACACACACACACACACACACACACACACACACACACACACACATATACACAGCCAGGGCTTTTACACTCACTACACTTGGTTCCAGTAGGTCAGTGTTCAGAGATATCTTGTACTGCAGAGAGAAATGAAAGCTGTTTCAATTATTCAACACCGTCGGTATACATCTTTACACTACTATGTGTCAGTGTCTGCATGGCTGTGTATTACATCACCATGTGCACATAGGAGATAACCAGTATTGTAGTGGTAGTTGATAAGGTGAGTGTACTACTAGATAGATGGTTATGTTGCCAAGGAGGAAGTGTGTATACTCTCCTACACATCCCAGTGGCCTTTTGGAATACAGTATTCTGTATTCTGTATATTTTACAGTATTCTGTAAAATGGACAGAAAAAGAGGTGAGAATAACCCATGAACGTATACCCTCTACTGGAGATAACCCCTACAGCAGGATGGTGTGAGGTGGCTGCCCTGCAGAACACTGTGTTGAAAACAGTAGGCAGGTTTCCATAAGAGATTTGTGCAAAACTAAAGCGTTATTTTCAAAATGTCAATAAAACACAATTGTGAGATGACTGTGTTTCCATTAAGCAAACCTATTTGACTTCTCTTCTTAATAACAATCCAAGAAGCATGGTGATGGATGTTAAAATCATTAGCAAGTTTATTTCTATTGCAGCCACCACATTATTTCCAATCAAAGGTGATGTAGGCATGTTATTCGACCAATGATGGAAAGACAAGCCCCTTATACATGGGAGTGGCCACGTATGAGGGATTTCTGGCAGGTGATAGTCCACAATTTCACAGAGGAATTGTGGATTCAAATCCGGATGATCTGCTCATCTTTTGAAGAGTGCCTGCTGCATCATGCCCGAGGGATCCAGTTCCTACCAACAAGCACATAGCCATAGCATCATTTGACCTAGAAAAGACAAATAGTGTTTCCTTTGCAGTTTTGCTAAATGCAGCTTTTTTGAATGGCCTGAAATACCACTGCATGCAAGCTTTAAAACTTTTTTTGCACTAAAGATGAGTTGTTTTTTCTCAAAAATGTATTTGTTTCCATTTCCTTTTATATTCACATATAATCAGTTTGCGCAGTTTGAGGGTTAATGGAAACCCGCCTATTGTTGAAAAAGTAACACAGCTGACGGCGATGCATTCTGCTTTTTGTCTAATTTAGCATGATGCAGGTGTTGTTTCCTTCAGTCACAGGGACTGTGCAGTAGCTGAGTGAACACTGTATTGCAGGCCTGTTATCTCCTGCATTAATTAAAGTGCATGTTGATTTGGCCAACTGAGGATACATGGGGATGTGTCATCATTCTGGTTCCTATGCAACACACACACTGTATCCTTGCCGCAGAATCGAGAAATGTCTTTGCCGCAGAAAACATTTGCTTCTGATTGAATGGTAAGCGTTGGAAATCTGAAGCATCCAAACAAATTTTTTGGGTGTTGGCATAGCCTATTATATTTCAAAGTGATATGAAGTATGTATGAGAAAAAGCAGAACACTGGCTGATCGTAGGGTTGTGCCTCTTAGTCTGGACATTCACTGCACCGATTTTAGAAATGTTGCTGTTTAATTCCAACTCCTATTGTGCGACAGAATCAACTTTGATGTAATGTCATGTGCTCACACTGGACAGTCCGATTGTCAAGCCACAAACAGAGAACTCACACTGCACATTTAAAATAGACAACAAAAAGACTCATTTGGCCCCTGCCAACTGTCCTGGATATTGACAGTCAATAAAGATTTGTGTGAGAGCTCCAAGGAGGGTAGATTTTGTTTTTGCAAGTGGAGGTACAATAATGCATTATTGCCAATGTTCCTTTCGTTCATATTGGTTATGAAAGGAGGAGAAGAAAATGTCATGTATGCTGCTTCCACAGGTCCATTAACCTAGCCTCCATTTTTACTGTCCACATGATGTGTCTATCGCCATGGCACTTTCAGATGGTCTGTTTGCTACTTTGTGCATTGAGAAAAAACAGGTGTCTTGGTGGGACTAATTGCCCAAAAGCATACAGACAAAACTAGTTCTTTTATTACGATAACTGAACTGGGCAGGTGAATGATTGACAAGATTTCTGGCTAAGGGCTGATCTGTATTCCTAAAGGGTTTCTTTGGCTGAAGGTGTGGTCAGGTTGGCTTGCAGGGAATCATAGCAGAGATCACCAAACAGGTCTTAGCAAAGTTAAGCAACAATCCAGCAGGGAATTATTGTCGAACTGGCTCTCTTGTTGGTTGCTGGCTTGATTGCAGGCAGGTGTATAGATTGATGAGTGCCACCAGGTGTGTAGAGTGAAGGAGCACAGACAAAAATCACACTCACACAGACACAGGAGTCACCAAGGGCCAGTCGTGACACATTGAGCAAGCAATTTACAGTCTGCTCGGACTAGAAAGTAGTTGAAAAACTTGTACTATGTACAACATAGTTCATTTCCCGTTGCACCCTTTGTTTCCTGAGTACAGAATAGAAACTGAAATAGACAGTGGAATGATCCGCATTGTCCTCCTGTTGGAACCATAATCAACTCCCATCTTCTGTTTCTGCCAGCATTACATTAATGCAATTGACCTTTACCTGGTTGTTGCTCGCTTGGCATCAGAGGATACTTGTGTTAAGTTGAGTTTTCTTCTTTTTTCTCTGTTAATGCTGCCGGACAACTTCTAAACCTCCGTAGCTCACCACGTGGTGCAGACTTGCATTGTCACAATGATAATCATCCAAAGTCACAATGATAATCATCCTATTTGCTTAAGCTTTGAGTCTATATGTGTGAACAGCCTGTAAGGGTATAGCCCAAGACAAGGCAGCAGAGCAACAACGTTGCCAGGTGCAGATGATGTAGGTAGATCCATCATGCTGTCAAAGATCATTACAAGAGCTGTATCTGAGTGAAGCACAGAGCACAGCCCAGGACATGGGTTCAGTGATTCATACTTTAACATCAACAACTTCATCCTGACCCTTGTCTTTTGGTAAGTCTATTGCACTCTCGATGATGACGCTACTTAATCATCTTTCTCTCTTTTTCCTTGTCTTTCTCATTAGATGGCCAGATTCCGTGGCCTCCTCTTCACAGGAGAGGGAGAAGTCCCATGCTGCATGGCGGACAACTTCCGACCTCCTCAGCCTCTGAAGAGCCGTCAGGTCCGCGCTTCCTTCAAATAAACCCTGCGCCATCTTCATAGCTTCTTTGCCCTCTTGCTTATCCTTCTTTCCCTTACTGAACCTTCTTACTCCTATTTTTCTCCACATGCAGTCTTTACTTAGCTTATATTAGCCCTTTTGAAATCAACTTGAAAATTAGAATACCATATGATGTAGACTACCTGGATGTATCTTGAGCAAAAGAAAAGAGCTTTGGGATTTACACATTAGCACATTGACCCCATTTACACTTGTTAGTTCAAGGATCTAATTTCCAGCAGATTACAATACGTTTTAGGACGATGGTACAACTAAAGTTGTTTGGTAACTGCCAGTAACGTTAGAAGAAGAATGAATTCTATGTTTGTTTAGTGCATTGTTAGTTCACTGATGTATAAAGAGAACTGAAGACAGCAATGGAGGCTCTGCCCTGTCCATTCCAGATTTCAGTGGTGTGTAAAGCAAAAAGGTTCCGCTTCTAGATACCTGTACCATTACCCGTGTCCTCCACATCGTTGAGGCCGTAGAACAATTGTGCTGGAGCCGAGCGGCTAACTTCCACTTTAGCCCTCCACTAACTTGAATGGGGTTAAAATGATTTTATCATTTGGCTCTTCTAGATTTTGGCAATGTTATCAAACTAACTGGATCAAATCTCAAACATAAAATGAGTCATTTTGCAGGAGTTGTGACGCTCCCCATGTTACTCTAAGGGAAAAATCTTTTTGGGCCCACTGGCATCACATAGTTACATGATTTGGCCACTATGTCAAATTGGCATCAAAGACCTAGGGGCTTGCTTTAGTTACAACAAGAACTGGTTTAGCTAGCATAAGCTAAATGGTATCCATAAGTGAGCACAAGCATGTTAATGAATAGTATAGTATAATAGTATTTATGAAAACTAGGCAAAACAAAAAAATGTAAGGTAGTTTTCACAGCTCCAAGTCATGTTGTTCCTTAGCTCAGTGCTCTGATAGGAGCTATTTTTCTGATTACTTTCATGAGACAGAAAACAGCTAATCTTTGTGTTATTTTAGTGTAATTTCATCTACTATTATCACAAGAACAAAGAAAACAGACCATGGCTATTAAGAAAATCAGACAGAGAGCGCTATCTCTACAGACTGCTTACAGACAAACTATAGGGGAAGTAAAGATTACATATGTGTCTTTGAGAGACAGATGCATGCCAAGTGTAAATGGGGTCATAGATTGTGCACGCATTAACATTATACACATGTTTTCCACTTGGTCAAACACTGACTTGGTACAGACACAGGTAGCCCAAGAAATTTAGAATATATTAGCTAACAGGTACCAAGGGACTAATAATACTGAAATGGTCACAATAATAACAATGGGAAATGGATTCTAGCCCCTGAGCTCCTCATTTTGTTTGTAACATTTTATGCAATACATACACTTTTTTTTGCATCCCTAAACTAATATTTGCTTTATTCTTATTGAAAGTGTCTATTGGTGTGCCAAGACAGTGAGCCTTCTCATAGGCAAAACCTACTGAAAAGTAGTTTTTTGTGTATTATTATAGAAAATGTGTATAAATATAATAATTCCATCCACAGCAGTATACTTTTTGTTAGCATGAATGCTTTTAAGTTAAAAAATAAATAAATACAGATGACATAGGCAGCTGTATATTATGGGAAGATGTGAGCTATATACTATAGTTACAGGCAAAAGCAATCCTGGGCTATCTAGTGTATTTAGGTCTAAATAACATGCAGGGATATTTATCAAAAATAATAATCCCTCCACACTTTTTTAAAATATATATTTGCCTTTCTTGAAAATGAAAGCCTTCATCAACTTCCTAAATCTTCTTTCTATGCATTTCATTGTGTTGTGAATTGTGCCGCAGACAGTGGCTCAGATTGTTAAAGCTTATGTTTTTATTGATGCCTCATTGTGTCAGTTTGGGACCAAGTGATTGACACTTGTGTACATGTAGCTTTTTAGACTGAATGATCACCTCATGATGGTAACGCTATGGAATGTTCTGGTATGTTGTGAAAGACAGTCCTACCACGTATCGACAGATGGTACAGTGTAAAGCCGTGTCCACACAGATGCGAGTTAAATGAAATTTGTGAGTTGTTTTGAATGTGTAGGACTTCCATACATTCTAGATTAATGGGGGTCAGAATATCACTGAGACATCTGCATTATTGTGGTCATTGCTCATCTTAATTTATCAGTGGCAGTACAAGTGTTACTCTATTTTCTACTTTATAAAAAACAACTGAACTACCTATCACCACAGTGCATTAAACATTGCCTTTAAGACTTGGAGGGAGATAAAGAACTGACTTATGACTTAACATTAACACAAGTTATAGCATCAACATAGGTCAGAGATTTTTTCATTAAATTCCTACAGTTTGTCAGCAATATCGTAAGTCACAGAGATCAATGGCCGATATTCATAAGAGACCAGTGCAATGTTACTTTTTAGCTTTTATACCAGTGTCAAAAAACAATCAGTTTTCAGAGTGAGGCTATAATGAAACAGCTGTAACCCTTTAAAGTGTGTCACTTAAAACTGCTGTCACATTACAGATGCAAAAATACTGTTTTTGTGAATCTGTCATGTCATTATGGAAAGGAATTTTATCAATAAAAACTCAGAATTTACCAGATGTCTCAAACTGTTTTTCTTTCTTACATCTCCTAAACACATATAAGCCTTAATTGTGAATTCAAATCACAGGATGACTCAAAAGGGTTTGGTTATCTACAGATATTTTACTGGTAGCTGTGCTAGCAGTGTACATAGTAATGTTGGGCTGTGTATTGGTATGCCACTTTTGTCCACATGAATTATCTCACCATTGAATGAATTGCTGTGGAATTTTGTACAGACATAAATGGTCTCCAGAGGATGAATCCTACTGACTTTGGTGATCTTCTGACTTTTCCTCTGGCGCTATTCAATGTTTTTTCATGGAACGGCTGATCACAACAGTTTGTATGATATCATACAAATTATCCCCCCACAAATGATGTTACATCCGTAATGTACAGTTATGTAGTTAACTTACAGTTACAGAGGTTTAGGCGATAAAAACATTTGAATCAGGGTGGATGAGGTACTGTGTTGAGTGTTTGTTACTGTGTTTGTTAAATTTCAAATAGTAATTTATACAATGCAGACTTTCAATAATTAAGATATATATATCTGTAATAGATCAACTCTGCTGACACTCTTGGAGTGGAGATGAGTGGTGTTGGCGTGTGATGGCCTTATGTAACAATGTTTGGCTGCTTGTTGGTGTCGCTACCAACACTCCTTTGTTCATGTCCTCATCATCACAAACCATTAGCTGGATGGTCTCTGTTGGTCTTTGTTAGTCTCTGACAGACTGTCAGTGTTTCAGCTGTAGTGATGGATGGAGGGGGGGATGATGAGGAGACGGACGAAAAAATGAGACAAAATCAATCACACACATTAAAATGAAAAATAAATGTTTCCCAGTGTATAAAGTGACAATACACCAAAAGATGTTTTATACACAACAGTCAAAGATTCAGAACTGTCTCAGATCATCAAACACCTTGTACAGATGGAAATAATCTGAAATACAGAGAAGTTACTTGAGACGATGAGCAACATAGTAACAGAAAAAACAGTGATACTGCAGCATCTGCTGGACATGGCAACCATGTCCACAATTTAGGCTGTTTGCTGTTTAGATCTCAATTAGATTTTAATGATGATTCATGTGTGAAGAAAGTGCAGTTGAGGATTTACAATGAAGTGTAATATGTAGAGTCTTCATGGCATATCAGCTGTATTTCAAAGACAGCAGACAGTAATGACACCAGCAGAGGATGTTGTTGAAGGCAAGAGAAATACACCATTGTACCAAAGAAGTTGAAATTGTAATATTAGAACATTAACATTAAAATTCATTAAACACGCATAACAACAACAACAACACCTGCTGAGAAGACTGAGGTCCTTTGGAGTGTGCAAGACTCTGCTCCGGACATTCTATGACACTGTGGTAGCATCTGCTCTTTTCTATGCAGCGGTCTGCTGGGGAGCAGGGAGCACAGATCGGGACAGAAAGAGACTGAACAGACTGGTCAGGAGGGCCGGTTCTGTCCTGGACTGCTCCCTGGACTCCATTGAGGAGGTGGGTGAGAGGAGGATGTTAGCAAAGCTCACATCCATCATGGACAACCCCTCTCACCCACTGCATGAGACTGTGGGGGCTTTAAGCAGCTCCTTCAGCAGCAGACTGCGACATCCACCCTGCAAGAAGGAGCGCTACCGCAGGTCATTCATCCCATCTGCAATAAGACTCTATAACATCAGCATCACTGGCTGAATAATTTGCACAACAAATTTTTGTAAATTCTATTCTCAAATCCATCTTTTGTGTACATACTTATTCTATTACTTACTTATTATTATGTGTACATACCTTTTTCCTCTATGTACATACTTATTTTATTACTTATTTATTGTTATTTGTTATTGTATAATTGTGTTATTGTATAATTGTGTTATTGTTATTTTCTTTGTTACATTCCACTTTCTCTTTTTCATGCTGCTGTAACATTTGAAATTTCCCCCAATGAGGGATCAATAAAGGAATATTCTATTCTATTCTATATTCTATTCTAACAACAACAACAACAACAACAACAACAACAACAATAATAATAATAATAATAATAATATCGGGGTGCGCCAACATTGCGCCCAGAAAAAAAGTTGTCATCACAGGCTGAACTGAGGCAGGCTACACTGTGATGCCTTCAAGCTCTATTCAGTAAAAATACAGCTGTTTGAAAGAGAGATTTGTTGATGTTTTCACAGTAATATAAAATAGATTAGAAAGGGATCTGAGATATTTTAATTATAGCAAAAGGCTTTTACTCTGGCCTATTTTTTAAAGGCAATATTTTCCATGAGAAAGATGGCTCTTTTTGAATTTATGTTCATTCACTGGTAGTGTAATGAAGGGCCTTATTACTTTAAAAAAGTGCTGTTTTTTATAGTGTCAATTTCTAAGTTTCCCTGGCACAAAAGAAGTGTAAATAAAAACATAATAACAACAACAATATGAGATTAGCGTTACCGGCTATCAGCCAAACTATTATTTTAAACTTTGGTATTAGTATCAGCACAGAATTTCAAAATTGGTACATCCCCTGTGTAATTAATTAATTTACTTTTTATTGTTATTTTTCATTATTCCATATTAATTTATTGTTTGTTCTCCTGATCAAGTTTGTTTATTCTTTTTTCACCAATTTTTAATTAGATTATTACAGTATAAGAGTATTTATTGATTATTGATTTATTCAATTATTATCACACATGCACAACATGATGCGGCACGGTGGCATCGTGGTTAGCACTGTTGCCGCACAGCAAGAGGGGAACAGGGTTCGGTCCATTCTGTGCGGAGTTTGCATGTTCTCCCCGTGTCTGCGTGGGTTCTCTCCGGGGTCTCTGGCTTCCTCCCACAGTCCAGAGACATGCAGCTCAGGTTGATTGGTGACTCCAAATTGCCCTTAGGTGTGACTGTGAACGCCCACGACCGTTGTGAGGACAAGCGGTTATGGACAATGAATGAATGAATGTACAACATGTAACCACGAATGAAAGCAAATTAGCACGTTCTTTTTTTTCCAGGTTGGTGTGAGGGTTGGGGTGGGGTGTTGTACGTCGCTTTGAACATTGATATGATATATATAAAACATGCAAATACATTATATTTTTGGTTTGCAGAAACGCAAATTGCCGACAGTTTTCCTCTGTCAACTGTGCTGGATAAAGCTAATGGACAGAATTTTAAAAAACATAAGTTGGAATTCTCCTTTAACTGTTGTTTTTGGTTCATTGTGTCTCTCCTTGTCCCTGTCATCTTCTGTCTGATAAATCTGGAGAGGACATTACTGAGAGGACAGATGACCCAGAATTGGCAGGAGCACCAAAAATGGCCATGACCACTTCAACGGCAAACTGATGAGGTTTACAGTGTGTGTGTGTGTGTGTGTGTGTGCGTGTGTGTGTGTGTAGCATGGCTGTCAGAATATGAAAGAGGCTTTGATAGCTGTGAATGGGCTCTCTGCTCCACAGACTGCTCCAGTGTTTTACAGTGAGACAGTGGCAGACAGAGTGAGGCGAGAGGAACTCTACTCTCTCTGAAAGTGCTTTGGAATTTATGAATGTGCGGGATGTGTTGTGATGGTAAATATGATTTTTGTTAATCCACTGCTCCCCAGATTGTGTTCTGCTTTGACAGAGAGATGCATGACTAATCCTCTGTGTTAACTCCAAATATTATGTAATGAAAGGATTCCCTCACCAGTTTCCTCTCTCTGGCACTCCATCCTCCCCTCCCCCTGTCCCACCGTAACATACAATGCCACTCTCTCCACGGCTGGGTGACAACAGTAACCATGGCAACAGCATGTTCATGCCATAAAATATAGAAAAGGAGGGTGCAGCAACATCTTTTCATTGGAGTAGTTTGTAGGCTGATCTGTCTGATGTGTTTATCTGTAAACAGAGATCGTCCTCATTGGCCGCACCTTGATTATCCTGCTGGAGGTCATGACCTTAGA
This sequence comes from Plectropomus leopardus, assembly GCF_026936395.1. Classification (NCBI taxonomy): domain Eukaryota; kingdom Metazoa; phylum Chordata; class Actinopteri; order Perciformes; family Serranidae; genus Plectropomus; species Plectropomus leopardus. The sequence continues at coordinate 2,705,830 of NC_142187.1, read as the reverse complement.
AAGATTATATATGTGCATCACTGCAAAACACTGCTCTGTGGTATTTTCTAGGTTTGCACAGATATGCACCAAAGTACTACGGTGAGAGACGTGGCATGGGAACCATTTAAAGCTCACTGGAAGAGAGCACAGTTATGGAATCAATGACTGAGATTATATGGACATGAATTAAAAAAAGCTTATCACAGTTATGATCATATTCAGGATATGGTGTTTACATGGGCACAGAGAAATGGGATTATTCACATTCACTGTATGCATCCCTGTTTCTTTCAGAGTACTCCAGCTAGCACCTTTACTAAAAGGTGGTAAAGGTCTTAATACAATTTTCACTATCTATTTCTGGTGACAGCCATGCATCACGTGGAAAAAATTGGCGAACCACTGTTTCTCTAGATGTGCCGCAGCTGACCTGACCAGTGCTGCTCATGCAGGCAGTGTGGCTGATTGATGCTTACGCACTGCTCACACTTGCAGTGTGTCCCAGGTGTTAGATTGAAATGCTGCCTGTAACGACATAATTTAGGGAGCACGAAGGTCCCTATAGGGCTGGCAGGAGGGCCAGTAAGTGGGTCTAAAAAAGCCTGGACTTTCACCAGGTGGGTCTATGTTCGCTTACCATCTTAATATGTTTTTCTACACCTTACCATGTGTCCTTTTTGCCCAAACCTAACCGTGCCTGCCTTTGTTGCCTAATTATAAGCATGTGCTTTTGATGACATCCCAGCATATTTTGCTGCTATGGACACTGGTGTTGCCCTTAATGATTTATGTATCTGAGGTTTTTGGCAGTCCTTTTATTCTGACAGTGTGGCTGGGGATGACGATGTCATCAGGGATTCGTTACGTCATTGGGGATTCCCTCCTCCCATGCTCCAGGGTGGCTTTCTGCTCCACGCCTTCCTGCCAACCAATCGATTGCCGCCAGCTCTGCCTCTTCCTCACACGTTGAGCACCTGCTCCAATTGTGTTCCGTGAAGACTATAAAAGTCCACAGTAACTTCGCCAGTTGCTGCTGTGATTTCGTGTGAGCAGTCCGCCTCTGTGCTCTGTGCCTCTAGTTTGTTCATTGTTCATTTGCTCATGAATGTTAGCTCGATTGTTGTCACACCCAGGCACTCGATCGTGTGTAAGTGAGCTTGGCTCTAGAGTAGATTTTGGGTTTGATCTTCGTGAAAAATGCATTTTCCGCTCTTGCACCACACCACAGGCTATTATACTGTATGTCTAACACACTAGGTCGTATTGGTGGCTGCATTATTGTGTTTAGGGTAGGTAAGAGCAGTGTAGACAGGTAAGCTTTTTGTCTCTTTGATTTAAGTGTGGGCTGGGATGGGTAGCTATAGCTTTCTTTTGTTTGTTTTATGGTTTGCTGCCATCCTTCACCCTCTCCTTGTGTTCTAGTGTTGCCTGTTACTGCTGTCCAAAAACTAACAATAAACAGCTTTCTCGCCAATTTTACCATCACAGTACTTTGTTACTTCCCTTTGTCCCCAGGCTTTACATCTTTGGGTCGTAACAGTTGCCAAGTGCTATTGTCGCTTAAACATAACCACATGCAGCATCATGCCGCCATGTGCTTATGTTGACATCACAGCATTCGTGGCAGCACGTCACAGCAGACACAGAAGGATAATATAATATGTAGATGTGGAAATCCACTGACAAAGCAACAATATATGATGACTTGGGATGAGAACATGTTGCAGAATGAGGTTTCTTAGAAACAGAACACTGTGTTTACATGCTCAAACACCTAAACGGGATAATCCAAAAAACTCAATCATAAAGAGGTTATTTAAGTCCATGTAAACCCACTGTGTTACTTGTTATGGGAGAAAGCAGGCTGACAAAAAAAGCTTTCTATTTGGAATGAGCAAATTATTGGCTCATGGTCAAAAGATGTGTTCACATTGTTCTAACAACTATGGGTTCTGTGAGGCATCTTTGAATAATGAAAAGATCAATTTTGTTCCGTTGAGACACTTTGTGTTTGCTCAGAGTATAAAGCACTGCACTGATATGGATGAACCAAACCTGTGTCACTTTAAAAGATGATAAAATACGAATATGATACTGTGGGTAAAGCTGTATAAAATATGTCTAAGCAAATATCTTTCTCTGGACAGCAGATTATTTCACCATGTTCAAATTGGACTTTGTGTCAGTCTGGAAGAACACATTTGTTCAATGTGCTTTCTATATAATATACATATCCACAGGAATTAAAGAAAATATAAGACAATACATCATTCAATTAAAAAAAAAAAAAGAAAAGAACCAATTCACATGTAGGCTATCTTGCCAGAGTTTTCTGAGCCTGGATTACCAAAAGCAGCTCTCTGATGCTGCTCTCAGATTTGTCCAAGCCACACATGAAGCGTAAATTCAATCGGGAAGACTTTCTTTTATGCTTTATTCATTCACAATTCTCTCTCCATCCCACCACTTCCTCCAATCAGCTGATCATAGGTGCTCACTCTCAGAGATAACCAATCAACTTTGCCACAATCTCTTTCAGCCATTCAGGTGTCAAAGTTTAAATCTGTTCTCCTCTCTGCTGCTGTCAGCTGTCATTTTAGGTGGAACTGTCACGCTCACCTCCACTCATCTCATCCAGAGCCCAGGACGAGCGCATTGTAAGCCCACTCCTCTTGACACCAAGATCCTCAGCACCCTCCTCATCTCACCATCACCACCACCACCACCAGTGTCTCAACTCCATGGGGGGTTCCCTTATCTTCTATGTCTTTGATACCCTTCTTAACATCATGATGGTGTCTAAGTGATGCAAAGGTGCCATGGGGAAGGGTGGGGGGTGGGGGGGGTGTGATCTGATTTCCCAATACTTGGCTAAGTGTCTACAAGTTTTGTCTAAGTTTTTTGCCCAAACCCATGTGACCCACCTGGGGCATTGTATCTCTAGGCAAAATTATTTTGGAAGCACAACCTGCTCAATTAAAGCCAAATCCTCAGTGGGTGGACAAATAGCCGACCATCCTCCAAAGTAACCTATAAGAATCTTTCCTCTGGTTTTCCAGAGGTGATTTAAGCCTGCTACAGACTGTAAGATTTTTGATATCTTCTAAGTTAAGTGCAGCTACACTATGTGACACAGATTTGATAAACTTGGGTACGACATCAAGTTTGAGGTATGCAGGCTGTCCAGAGACAACGCCTACCGAATTGCAGACTACAACGTGCATCCATTAATGTCAATACGCAAGAAAAAAACATCATAAGAATGCATCATCCACTGCAGTGGTGAGAGCAAAATATAAACAAACATGAGTCCTTGCTATAGTGGCATTTATATGTCAAAAATACGTAGTGCTGTTTAACATTTGTGCTCAAACATTATTCATTCAGGCTGTCTTTGATTGCACTGTGACAACGACCATCCTGGAACCTTTCTTTGTCCAAAATCATAGTATTCACCCGGTTTTAAAGGGATCTCCTCAGCCCCATTAAGGTTGGCTGATAAGCTTCTGAGTGAGCTCCCTGAACCTTATCTGCAGCTTTAGTCTCTTCTACTGGAGGCTTCTCAGGAGGAGCATCAGCCAGCTGTGAAGAAGACTCCTTGCTTTCCACTGTAGTCAAAAAATTCAGATGTGAAGTGGTTATCAGGATGGTCACCATGAATGTTAATATCTTACTTTTTACTTTTACTGAAGTAGAGAAACAGAATGCTTCTTCCACCACTGCAAAGAGGACATCAGAAATCCCTTCTCTGTGCTGTTCTGGAGGGCACTTACAAACAATAGATTTGTCCTTTCATTTTGGAGATGACTTCTTTCTTCTTTTGTACCCATAATCTTGTAATCTGTTCAGGATTTCCATCCACAACAAATCTGACTCTTTGTCTGTTGCACGAATGAGTTGCTCACTGCAGCATTGTTGTAGCACTAAGTGGCTGTGACTTTGGCGATGATTGGGTTTTCCATTAATTATGGGGTGCTAGTTCAGTCCCTAGTTTCGACAGTCTGCAGGCAAACAATTTTCGTAATGATGCATCATTGTTTATTTGGTTGTTTTGTCTCTTATTATCTGCACAACCACTAGTCCGACCTGTGGTGTATTTTTTTGTTCGTCATATTTAGGTTTTGTCCCATGTTCTTGTCTTGATTTCTGTCAGCCGTCTATGCGTCCCTATACCTGCCCTTTCTTGTTCTGTAATTTCTTTAACACACAGTTTAAAAAATGATACTAAGCAGACCTTATCGCTTTTGCAGCTCGTTTCTTTTATCTCTGCAGCCTTTACCCCAAATTATGCACATTGCAATTATCCTCAGCGGCACTGACAATTCCATTTGCTGCTGTAAAAAGCCATGGATGTCAATTTTTAATGCATGGAATTTATAAAGGCACATTCATAAATCATTTTCCTAAAGGGCAGGATGAGTTGATCCATTATGCATCTTCTGGCTCTTCTGAACTGTCATGTCCGAGGTATGGTACTGTATATGTTCATCAATCTTTTACCAGCATACCATTGCTGCTTAGACCTGTTCTTAGCTAGGTGAATCAGTCTGCTGCCACTCCCCTCCCATCTGATTCACCTAAGATTTATTTTTATTTTTATTTTTTTTAATTGTCCTCTGTGATAAACATTGCTTCATTCTTTTTTTATTTCATTCATTGCTGTAAGGTCTAACATGTACATTCATAATTTCAACTGTCAACAGTCAACTGTTTGAAACCAATGTCCAAGGGATATTTAACTGCAGGTAACCATAGCAACAATAAGGTATAAACCAAAAGACTAACTTACCAATGGATTAAACTTTTCAGTGACTTAATCACAGACTTTTCTTTGTGGTAAATGTCCATGAAACAAGTGCAATAATGCACTGCAATGTTTATATATAAAGAAAACAACTGACTGCATAGGAAAAGCCACTGTACTTGGCATTGCAGCGTAGGCACAGAGAGGTAGGTAAATATATAACGTAGGTTAGCCTTGGTCCCGTGTATCTATATAACTGGCCCTGTTCCAGAGTAGATCTAAATAATGATTATATGATATGCCTTTTTAAGCACTTTTCTTTGATCTCAGTGGAAATGAGATATGAAAAAACATAAAAAATCCGCGCACTAGCATATGCTCCCAAAAGATTTATTAAATACCTCCACAGGTGTTGTTTCAGGCAATCGCCCTTCCTCAGACATGGCAAGATACAGAGACACACCCCATAAATAGTGTGATTTATGGGGTGTCGATTGCCCGAAGCGTCACACGTGTGGATGTATTTATCTTAGTAGTAATCTTTTGGGTGCATATGCTAATGTGCAGAGTCTTTCATTTTTTTGTTTCTGCTTGAACCAGCACCTAGTTTTCATCGCCTTTGGATGTGCGTGCTGCTTGAACTTTTCTCAATAGAAATGAGGCCAAGAGGTCACAAAAATATGTCAAGGAGAGAGAAGGAGCTATTTATCTCATGAGGTGTGCCCCAGGGTTCCATATTAGGTCCACTGTTGTTCTCCATAAACGTCAATAATCTTTACAAACAATTATCATTTGCTGCTCTCCATTTTTATGCAGATGACATGGTTGTCTATCACTATTCCCCCTTGGTAATACAAACTCTGGAATTCCTGAGTCCTATTTAATTAATATTGATGAGTAACTAAACCCACTACATTTGGCTTTCAGTCCCTACTCACTGAAATGTGGAAAAAAGTCTCAAAAATTGGCTGGAGGGCTGGAAGGTGGGCTTAAACACAGCCAGTCACCTAATCGTGCTGCCTCTTGATCCACAGCACCTCCCTGCTAGCTGCACACACACAAAGTAGTCAGTTGGTGATGAAAAGTGGGTCCTGCTACCAGTATTAGCCAATAGCAAAGTTCAGTCGCAATAGCAGGTTTCAATCTTTAGAGGGCAGTCACCATGCATGTTTCTAACACAGTATGCAGAATTTTATAATGCTTTACACTCACATGTCATGAGTTAGACCTGAATCAACCAACAACCCTACTTAACCTCCATATATATTGCTTTTTAACTAAAAAAAAAATGCTTTGGAGCTCTTTAAGCTTATTGGTTGGTTGTTGTGCCTGTATGTACAAATGTAACATATCTATGGCTTGCAGAAATGTACAATGCCAACATTTTTCAAACTTAAGGATTCAGAAAAACTTTTTTTTCACCTTGCCTCTCAGGACCTCCATATCTGATGTGTAAATATTTTTTTTCTTTCAGTGTAGATTTCCATCACTGTCTAGAAGACTTGTGATGTTTAGTGTGTTTATGTTTGCGGTATAATCGAAGTGTCAGTGTTGTTACTGTAAATATATTCAGAAGGAAAAAGATTATACCTTCAGTTTGACCTTTGGTATAATGTGCATGAGTGGTGACAGATCAGCGTAGACTAGTAAAGGTTATAAATTATAGGTTATAAATAAAAACAGGATTTCATTCCGGAAAACAAACATAATGCTTTAGCCTTAAAACAAGGCTATGTGTGAATGACAAGTTCTGAACAATAATAACACCTTGATTCGTTTATGTTGTGGCCCTTTCAGTTTCAACCCATTGAGCAGATGATATCATAGAAAGACTGGATGTTAATTTTCCAATTGGAAAAAAGCATGACTATGGGTTTGTCTGCATTTAAACAACATTTGGTGGCTTCAGAGCTCCTGAAAACACAACGATGACTCACTGAAACACAATCAGTTTTGTTGTTTGTTGCTTTCAAACAACCACCTGACCCTCCACCTCCTGCTTAAAAAAATAGCTCAAATAATAAGTGACTTTAAAAATGATGATATGATGAAAGGTACAAATTTAACATATTCATGATTTGCAGAAATGTAAAATGCCAGTATTTTCTTCTAGCAACTGGACTGTCCAGAATCACTGATGTTAAAGAAAAGGAATCTAGCTCCTTATTTCCATTTATACATGGAGGGTAGACCTAGTGTCATTGACAAGGGCGTGTATACCCCTGAAATCTGATTTGGCCACCCCAGGTGCCAACACATTATGACTTTCTGCCCAGTCAGTTTGAACTGTTTGATTAGTAAATTGAACTTTGGTTTATAGGTGCATCTTGGTCTTAAATCAGAGAGGCAGTGATTTGCCAGAGTAGTGTCTACCGTGTCTAATTTTACAAATAAATTGATATAACTGTTAAAAATATCATTCAGACAGGCTTATTCATTGGACTTTTTTTGTTACTTTTCTTTTGATTGCACTTTTTACTTGCTATTGTACTTTTTGAGTAACATTTTCTTTAATAAAAACTGAAACCTTAACTTACATTTGTGTGGTGTCAATCTGATGTGTTGTTATTGGTAAATCTATTTATCTAAAATCTTAAACTTAACAGAGACTCTGCAATGATAGTAATGAAGGTATGTATGAGTGGTGGAGATATAAATGGTAAATTGAAGCTATCCCGATGCATGTGCCTGCAACAGCGCTTGCACTTCATGCCATCCACTGCATAAGTCAGTGCCCCACTTGGGCCAACCCAGTGAAAATGCTGGACATGTCACTGGTCGATAAGAGATTAAATTAGTGCTTAAAATATTGATAATAGACTCAATACAAAAATCAGGATTCATTAATTAGTTAATTCCTCAAAGTAATTATGGACATTCTTAGTGTTGGATTATATATTGAAGTTGAGTGAGACTGCATGGAAAGCTGAGTTGAGTTGAGTTGAGTTGAGTTGAGTTGGGAAGGTGCAGGGGGTTACAGCACTGAAAAACTGCAGATAAAATCCAGGCACATGTCTAATGACAGATTGAAATCTAAAGCAGGGTTCAGGTCAGTAAACTGAGACTCTCATTGTGTGAGTTTTGCTCCATCTAGTGTTTAGACAGCACACTACAATGAGTCCTGCATGAGGGCTCAGTGTTGCTGTGTGGCCTCTGAAATCCAAATTAGCTGATGGTGCACACACTTGACTGATCAGCAGCTACTTAAACTCAGGTGTGTCTGCTGATCATGTTTCATCACTTTGTGTGTTGCTCTGTTTCTCCTCTCCAAGTTCTTAAAAAAGGTAAAGTGTCTCTCTACATTGTTTTTTATCAGTGCACACAACACAGAAAACAGACATGGAAGGTTTAGCAGCAAAACATTAACAAAAAAAAGCTATCAGCAACTTGGAGAAATGACCTGAGAGAAATGACCTGAAAAAGAAAGAAAATAATAAGAAATAATTAAAAACAAATTGGGAGAATGTTAAAAACCCCACAATCATAATTATTAAATTGTATATTCAAAATAGTGTCACATAATTACTTTTAGGGTTTTTTTTTTTGGGTCATTTTTCTGTTTGTTTTCAGCCGGGGGGGGGGGGTTGTTCCAAATTTTGAGGACAACTTCCTGTGACTTTTATTCATTTCTATTGCATTTTTTGGAGTAATTTCTTGGAAAGTTACTTTTTGCTTTCTTGCTAAATTCTTAAAGGTAATCAAACCACTTTACTTTAAGTTTCAAAGTGTTAAATTAGTGGTTTGGTTTGCTTAAAGTACAGAATACAACTTTAATTTAATATCTTTATAATGACTGATAAGGACATTAGAGGGTCAGACAGTTGCGTGGTTGGAATGATAAAGAAACACTTATCAGCACTGACTTTGTCTGCTTCTGGTAGCACAATCGATTCAAATGTTTTGTCATGAACAGATGTGAAATGTCAGATTTAAAAAAGAAATCAGTTTCTTGTATCCATGCATACATGCAGTTCACTTGCCACATACAGTAATAAGACAAAAAATGATTTTTTTTAGGGAGACATTTTGACTCCAGAGTAGGGATGAAGCTCTTTTAAGTGTAAACCTGACGAAGTGCCTGCTGCCCCGCAAGTGAAAATGTGAATGGAATGCAGACATAGAGAAACACAAAAATGAGTCCTAAAAATCAGAAATGGGTTTACATTTTAGCACTCCTGGTTTCCTTGTCTCAAAGTCAATGGGTTTTTGTTAACGTGTTTTTGATTAAAAGCCTGAAATGAAATCTGTGGCTAACACAAGCGGAAGAGACTTTTCACATCTGTTCTATGACATAAAAGACATCAGAAAAATACATCACTGTGAACTTTGAAGCTTTTTTATATGGTTTAAAAAAAGGCGGATGCTAAAAAGTGGCTAAATGAGACTACAGAACACCATCAAAACTAACTCGGTTTACAGCCTCGTTGTGAAGGCGACATTGAGTCATGTGACCATGATGTAGTTTATTTAGAATAGCCTGCCATTAGCTTTTTACTTTTGGTGAATACATTTAAGCTTTAAAAAAATCATAAAAGTGGCATTTACTTGGGAAGATGATCTTGCTGAACAAAACGTGAAAGTATCATAAACGTTTGTTTGCCACAGAGCTTATTTTCTGCAATAATCCAAAATCCAAATGGGTTTTTTATAAGGGAACCAGAATGATGCTGACTTCCACATCAGCCTTCAGAAAAAATGTCATTACTGCAGCATGTTTATTAGTTTGTTGTTGTCTTTTTAAGTCACTTCTAGCATTTTCCATTTTTTTTTTATTGGTGATAAGGTGCAATAACATACAACAGTGACGCTACTGAACAAAAACACTAAAACAGACATGAGGATGACTAATATGCAATGTGGTATAAGGAGTCCAGGCTTATATGGTAAAACATGGCAGGGAGGATTAGGGTTAGTCATAATGACAGCGTGGATGTCCCAAAATAATATATGAATGGATTTGTTAATTGGTTACCCAAAATAAATAAATTGAGAAAGGAAAAAAAAAGTAATAAATAAATAAGGAAGTGAAAAAAGAGATGATAATAATAATAATAATAATAATAATAATAACAATAATAATAATAATAATAAATTAATAAAATAATATTATAATAATAATTTATAAATAAAAAAAATTAACAAAAAATTTCCAGGGCCAGTGATGCCAGCCAGGGCAGGACAGGCAGCGACCCACAGTGACCTGCAGCCCCCAGCAGGGACAGCCCAGGCATGGCCAGTACAGCATTCCAAACTCTCAACTCCCAGAGGGCCAGAGAGAAAACTTTTTGTGTTATTGTTGTGTTGTTTTTTTTTGTTTTGTTTTGTTTTGTTTTTGTTTCTGTTTTCTTCATTTTTTGTTTGTTATTTAAGTATATATTTTAAAGTTGCATGTCCTCTCATGGGCAGAAGACTCCCAGCACCCGGTAGGGGGACTGTCCAATACTGGGAGTGACTTTGCCCTGTCTCTGTATATAAGAACTGATAGATGATTTGCCCTCTAAGGGGGAAAGAGAGGGGCAAGACCACTTCTAGCTTTTTCATGACACAAATTTGCAGTGAAAAGGTGTGCATTCAAATACTAACTGAGCAAATGCAATTTAATTCGCCACTGAAAACGGTTAGAAAAACAGCACTATATTGTCCTGTTTTAGTAATGTTTGTCTAAATCTACAGAGGTCGGCTGATTTGGGGAACTTGAGCCGCAATTACTTCTGGATAGCCATGACCCCCCAGGCAATGGAGACACCACTGTGTGGATGCACGACTCTCTAACAGTCCTCCTTCCTCCACCTCTGTAGGTTGAATATGGCAGCTGTTAACAGACCTCCACCAGCTCGTCCAGGACAAATTGGAGGAAACCTACATGCTCGCTCTAATAGCAGCGTACCAACCTCTGATCCACAAGATCCAGGACTGCACGGCACTGGTCAAGACCCAGGACCCTCTTCCCACCCCCATCCACACGCCTCTGCGCGGCCTGTTTTCTACGTCCATGCGCCACCTCCACCCCCTTTCGTCCACTACCAGTGGCCCATGCCCTTTCCCTATAATCCCTTTGCTGGCTTTCCAGGCATGGGTGAGTCTTCTGGGCTTTTCTTGTTCAAATTGTATACATTAAAATGATTTCATTTCTGTTATTTGAGGTCAAAGCTAAAAGGACTTCTACTGCTGGGTACAGTTTACTTGATACAAGTGGTGGTCATAATAATATGAACACCTGTGCTAACCTTTTGTCCACCAAAACAACAGTCCTGAAGTATAACATAGGAAACTTTTATTTGCAAAGTTAGAAACTCAAGTTTTTATACTGTAAGATGTACTTACTGGATTTGAACCGTCAAGGTTAGTTTGATACTAGTACTTTTTTACCTCTCAGGCTATGGTATGGTCATGCCCCCATTCCCTCCTCCTCCTCCCTACATGGAGGCTCCAGCCTACATTCTGCCCCACCCTCACATTCAACCGGTCGACTACAGACGTTTGCTCCACCCCCCTGTCCACGCTTCGTCTGCACCCTACCAGAACCCAAACCAGCCTCGAAGAACTCGCCCACCTCACACTTTCCCTGTTAGAGAAACTGTGAACTCTGAGGTCCAAACTGAACCCACACAGAGAGGCTTAGGAGGTTACAGTGACGGAAGCCCACTCGTCAGCTCTGAATCGGGGCATGGAACAGCCTCAAGCTCTCCGTCCTCCTCAAGTTCCAGCTCCCAAAAACAAGGCCCCGCCCAGGTCGAGAACTACACATTACCCAACAGTCAAGCAAGAGGAATCCAAGGTAAAAGGGCCACAAGCAGCACAGTCAAACACATCCTCAATCCTATCAAAGCAACTCTGGAAAGAGAATACAGGAGAACACAGAAGAGTTGTCAAGACAGCGTTGGTAAAGAGAATGTTGCCCCTTGCCGAACCAGTCACTGCAATATGTGGTCAGTAAGTTCTCCAGATAGTATGATTCCTGTATGTAGCTCCTCTCAACAAGAGGATGAGGTTGTGAAAGAGAGGCGTGTCTCTGTTCCTGACATTCTGATGAGTTGGGGGGGTGGCACACCACAGGAAATGATGACGAAAATTGCAGATAGGCTGCCTCAGAATGACCACCAGCTGCCATCTTATGAAACAGAAGTGGAGCAAGGTAAGTCTGCTTGCCAGAGTCCTGCCAAAAATGGTCTAGTGGTTTCTGAAAGTGCTAATGATAACATAGAGGTTGACTTAAGTCATAAAGACACTGCAACCCTATCCAAAGTCCTTGAACTGAGAGAAGCTCATGAAGCGCAAGAGACAGAATCCAGAAGAGAAAATGAGCCTGCCAGAATGGTTGGCTCTGTAGGGCATTGCCTATCCTCCAGAGATGAACTCCAAAATTCACTAAACAAAACTCATAAGCTTCCTGATAATGAGCAAGAAGATTGCAACGAGACAAATCCACATGAAGACACTTCAGACATCATTCGCTATCGAATGTATGTAAATAGCTTTCAGCTGAGGAGAAAAATGAATGAGTCCGTTTGGTCTGTGGAGTCTCTGGCTCCCTTTATCCCCACAAAGGAAAATCTACTGCAGAACAGCACATTTGAGCCCAAAGTCATTGTTGAGATGACGGAGGAAGCTGACAACAGTAAACCGTCAACCCAAAATGACATCCTAACTGTCAAAGCAGGTAAAGAGAGGAGGCAGACTCGGAGATGTTCCTCTTCTGACTCTGTCCTGATGTCAGACAGCTGGCTCCTCTTCAGCACCCCAGCTCAAAAGCTCAGTCCACCCAAGAAGCCAGAACTAGAGAGTGAAATTGACTCCTCAGAAGCGTGGACACCAAAGCAAGACCAGAGCATGGCTCCTTCGGAAAAGGATCCACCAACCTCCATGACTCCCCTGCCGAGTAAATTAATGTTGTCTACCACCACTGAAGAGGACGCTGACAAAAATAGGTCTTCTGAACCTGAGGCTATTCAAAGCCCAAACCAGGTATGTGTAATTGTAAATGAGCAGCAGGAGAAAAGCCCCTGCTCTCCTTTGCAGGAAGAAATTCGCCTCTTGAACTCTGCGGCAGGGGAGAACAGGTCACCTAGAGGCCAAACTGGAGTGGACGTGGAGGGAGAGGACCAAACATGCAGGAGCAAACAGGTCAGTGAGTTGTTTAGGGAGCAACTGTGTGTCCCGATGGCTAACCAGGAACTGGCCGAAGTGTCTCCATCAAAGAAAAATTTAGTGGACTTTGGGGTCCAGTTTAGTGGATGTCATTGTCCATATGAAGAGATGAAGAGCAGCATGGGGCCAGATAGAAGGCAACAATTTAAATATCCAGGTGATCAGTTTCTTCTTTTAAAAATAATGAACATCTGCGTATTGTGAAAATGTGTGTTGTTCATGAATGGTTGCCTATATCCATAGATATGAGGAAAGCCAACAATGGCCAGGCTGATGGATTCAGCATGAGGGGAAACAAAAACCAGAGGAGGGGTCACTGGAGAAACAAGGGTCAAGGTAACGCATGTTATTTAGGAAAGATGTCACAAATACAGCATAATGTCACCAGGTCAGAATTTCAGTTTGGTTTATGACCAAAATCCTATAAAAGTACTTTTTGAAAATCCATTTTTCTAAAAGAAAATAAATGTGCATGCTCAAATTAAATACTACTTGATTTTCAAAAGATGCTTGTGTATAAAATCTACACTGCAGCTTTTACAGGACTGGTAATCTGGTGCCCAATCAAACATCAAATCATGAATGTATATAATGTTCAGCTTTCCTAAGTAATTTTAAACACTGGCCATTCATCCCATTCTCAATCTGAAGTGGTCAAATTCCACCACTTTTTCAGTGACTTTGGCATGTGATCCTGGCACCACAAACCACCTTTTACGACTATATGATTCATGATTCAGTTTGTAGCCTTCAGCTGAGAACATGGTCGGAGAGAACTTTTCACTGTGTTATTTTATGCAGTTGAGAATGCAGCCAGATGGAACCTGTCATGTCCACATAATACGCCATTGGATGGCGTCAGGTTGCTTGGTAACAATGTATTATAGGAAGCATGAAGGTCCAACAAACCCCAGACTTTCATGGGGGAGTCTGGTGTTTGCTTACTGTCTAAATATGATGGGTATTTTTTTTAAACCTTACCATGTGCCCTTTTGCCAAAACCTAACCATTCTGACCCTTGTTGCCTAATGACACACTTATGTTTATGTTCTGGTGTTGGTCGCCATGTTCTCTTGTAGTGTAATCCCATTATGTGCCTTTGTTGACATCTTGCATTGGTAGCGGCATCCCGAAACATCTACAGCAGAAGGAAACCTAGAACATAATATGTAGATGCAGAAGTCCACTGACAAAAGTGACTATATGTGACTACTTGGGATGAGAACGTGTTTGACCATTTAATGACCTGATAGTCATCCTATGAATCCTAGAATGTGGTGTAAGGCAAGGCAACTTTATTTGTATAGCACATTTCATACACAGGGCAATTCAAAGTGCTTTACAGAGTGATATAATATAAAAACATTAACAATAAAAGAGAGAGATAAGATATACAAGGTGAAATCAATTACTGATAAAAAAATGATAAAAAAAAAGTTCAGACAAGAGGTGCAAAGATAAAAAGATAATTTAAAAAAAAATAATTTAAACTTTTTTAAACTTGATTTAAAATCAAGTTTAAAAAAGTGTAAAGTAAATCATATCAGAGAAGAGAATAACATTGAAGCCAAAATATATTTTATGTCATGTTTTTAATAATTCATCCCACCACAAAGTAACAAAGGGCTTGAAATCTTGTGTGCTTATAAAGTGTTCTTCAAGGTTGAACATTTTCTTTCCCAAAGTCTACTGAAATAGGATTTTCATATTTTAAAATCAACTTCTGGACTGTGTTTTTTGACTTACAGTGACCAGATTTGATTTTGATTTAAATGTTGCTGAATTCTGACAAGTGCACACAAGTAAATAACACATTTCAGCCCAGTCACCAGAGGAAAATGTTGGCATTGTAAGTTTCTGCAAAACTGCAAATACATTGCATATGCATGTTTTATGCACATTACAAATGTTTATGAAGTGTAGTAGTCTATGAGCTGACTTAGTCATCTGGTTCGGGCACAAAAAACATTTTATAATACACATTTTTTTCTGGCAATACCTCCACTGGAAAGATGGAAAACACTCACGTTTTAGAGCACAGCGATGACTCTAAATCACAACCGGTTTTGTCGTTTGTTGGTCTTGAACAGACACCTGTTAAGCTGTAGACCACTGTTCAAGACCAACTAACAACAAAATAGGTGCAGCCTGAATATCCACACACATCACATTATCATAGTTCAAAATTGTAATTGACATTTCACAACAGATTGTTTCTTTTAATTCTACAAGTAGCTGCCCCTAATTCACTTTGCAATCTGGACTTACGGCCATATTCTAATACTTTCCAGCAAAATGCACAAATTAAGCGTTTATGAGCAGTGTATTGCCATTTGACTCGGTATCAGTCACCAGTATAGCTTTAAGAATTTGAGGCACATTTTAACCCTTTGAAATCTGAGCAAATTGGCCTGATTTCTTTGAAAGAAAAAAAAAACAAACATTGGAAGAAGCCAATTAGCAATGAAAGAAATTACCCAGAGATTGGCATAAAAGAAAATAAAATTTAAAAAATGGAAAAAGTGCTTAAAAAATCTAATTTTGTTATCCATTTTAATTATGTAATAATGGTCATTATAAATGTATAGTTTCTTGCAATTTGTAGAACATATCCCGCCAAGTTGCTCATTGCATTTTCCCCCTATGGTTTTAAAATGAATCAACAATTTACTCAGGGTTTAAAGTTTAAATACTTGAAAAGTGCACCTGAAAGCAGCACAGGAAAAGTGACATTGCTTTCAGATTTCAAAGGGTTAAAAAAAAAAAAAGAGAAAAAGCTAACCACCAGATGACATCATACACTCACTAACATACTTAGCTAATTTCTTTCCTTTGATAGAGTTTGTTGCTTCTTCCAGGTGGAAATGGAAGGAACCCGCGGTACTGAGCACTCATGACACTTGACAACTTTTGGTTTTAAAGAATCAATTTAATATTAAAATGAATTTGTATGAAATAAACCTATTTTTCAATTAATGTTTTGTATGTGTCATCAATAATTGAAGTGTGAGATTTTCAAAGATGGTTTAAGATTTTGACAGCAACTTGCAGGTTAGTTTGTAATCCTTTGACTTGATACACAGAACTCTTATGTCTATATGACTCTATCTGTAACTAAAGGTTTCAGCCTGTGTAGACCTGGTATTAGCATTTAATTTGGTGACCTGAACGCAAGTGGACAGCCAAAAGGCCCACAGTTCTTATGACCACACGTTTGCTAGCTGCTCTATAGCATGCTCGCCACTCACATTAGCAAATGTGTCAGTACAGCTGAGGATCTCACTGTTAGCGGGAAGCAACTCAATGGTCACTCAGCAATGGTCACGCACTAAGTCCAATTCGACATAAAATGGGCAGAGCATTAGCACAGTGCCACCAAAACAACAACCAAGTCCTGCACTGATAAAGTCCTTGCTGGTGACATATCAGGATGGCGTTCGCAGCTTCTGTTGTCAGATTCATCTCAGATCACCTCAGCAGGGGCTTTGAGGGATCGGATCACAATGCGACTTGGTGGCCATTTACTCCTGTATTTACCGCTCTCCATTTGTCATTAGATTGCCCGAAACACATATTAATGCCAGGTCTAAATACAGTATTATAGTGTTGAAAAAGGGCTCTGTTATGTTGTAGGGAAGCAATACCGTAAATTATCTCAAACTGGAAGCAAAGGTTTCACAGCATAGCTGGAAGTAAGAGTCAAAAGCATGCTCCTGCATCTGATTTCGAACACAGGCTGGATACAGTGTAGGATAATGGCACAGTCAGACAATGCTCTTTCAACCCTGAACAAATTTGTTTCATTTCTTACAAAAAGAGAACACCACATGCAACCAAAAAAGACATGGCCCAAAACTTTGCAAAAAACATAGTTTTCTGGACATTTTCCCCTTTTTTTGGATGAATTTCTGATAATCAGCTTTTACTTATTCCTTGCACTTTGTGGAACATTCCTTATGAAGTTGGTTGTTGCCTTTTCCCCTATGTTTTCAAAAGAAATCAACCAATTGTCTCAGGTTTCAAAGGATCAGGTACCTTGTGAAAGGCATCTGAATGCAGCACAAGAAAACTGATGTCAGTCCACCAAAGGATTAAGTGGAGGCACTCATTTCCTTCAGAATGATGGGAACTGAGGCCTAACAGTCATATCAGATGTCAGAGGTCGTCACCCAGCTGAATGATCTCATCCAGCAGGAAGTCAATGTCCTCTGGCTGTGTGGCAGGATTGGAGAACACACACCTGAAGAAATTGACTTTGTCCCCTAGCGACTGATAGCCAATCAGGACAGAGCCCTTCTCCATCATCCTGCCTTTGATCTGAGGAGCCACCTGCAAACAAAGAGTGAAGATCACCAGTTTTTTTTGTCAGTTTCTTTAAACTACTCTCCCCCAGTTTCTATAGTCAATCTAAAATGAAGAAGTGGTGTCTGACCATCACTGAGGGAGTCCGGAGGACCACAGATGCTCTGTACTGACCTTGTGGAGTCTTGCGTCTCTATCAGGTCCAGGTGGCAGACCTCTCAGACTGGGAGGGATGTACCAGAAACACACGTTACTGTGCTCCGGCTGTGTGACAAGCAGAGGACAGATATACCCAGTAGAAACTGATTGGGGATTAAAAGGTGAGAAAACAACTACAACTGAACTAAAACTGAATACTAGGATCAAATATATAACATTACAACTAGTCTACCTAATATGGTGACCCTGAGAGCTCAACACTCTGCAAGTAAAACATGAAATAAAGTTAAAAGAAAGATCCACTACACAGTGAACTTGAACTTTTACCCTTAGGGAGGCGTTATAGACTACCAGCAGCGAATAGAAATAACTACATGAAATCTTTTGTCCTATGTGCTGTCAAAGCGATAAGTGATACAGGGACTCTTCCTGGGGTATGGGGTGATGTTCCTGAGACATTTCTGGAGGTTTTTGCACAGCATGATAATTTTATATGGATATTTCTTTCTTGTGAATTATATCTGCTCGAATGAGTATCACCAAGACTTTAATTTTATACTTGTACTTACTTTAATGTATGGCTGTCCTTTTTATTTTATGTTTTTATGTTCTTAGGGTATGTCTTTTATGCATTTTATGGTGAAACTGAAGGCAAACTTTGACATCTGTGGACAATTAAGTTTTCGAAATTTGTTATTCAAAAACATGCAAAAACACACAACACAAGCAAATGAAGAAACATTATAAATAACTTGATGACACATGCTCAGTAAATTAGAAAGAGCAGAACAGAATTTGTGTCCTGGGAACACAAAAAAGGGATGCCCACTTCTGGGACATACTTGTTGTCTTGGTTTTTGGCTTAGTTACTGAAGTCGGCTATCCATCATTGTGCTCGCATGATTCACACATGTTAAGCGAATGCTAACTCTAAGTTAACAGCAGATAACTTTAATGTGGATGCTCACACACACCAACAAAAACTTGTAGACGGGTGCATAGAAGGACATTGTCCATAGATGGAGAAAAAAAGAGAATTCCAGAACACTGTCCTGTCACTTTCAACTCTATTATTAAGTAAACAATGTTTTGGTCGTCAGGTCTTCATTAGATCCAACAGCAGATAACTGCAGTAATATCTGAATCACGTCATCATGTTAAAATAAGCTGAAAACTTCAATTTGATGCCATTTTCCAACAGTACTGAGAAAAAGCTGACTTCTATAACTTCAAAATCCACAAATAGAAACAAGCCCTGTGTGCATGGGTTTTTAAAAGTAATTGGATACAGTGCTGGAGGCAGGGCCCCATTCAACTATGAAAGTTGCTCACTGCTGATGAACCTCAAAAAGCTCATGTGTGGCGTGGAGTAAGTGTACGCCATTCCTCATGTATGCTGTTTTTTGATAGCCTTGCACCTACGTGATGTGCATGTAACAAACCTCTGTCAACTTTTCACAGTTTGTAGTTGCCCGCAGTGTGATCAGAAGGATCAAAATAATTTATTCATCATGTTAAAAACCAGCTGTACCTTGTGTTTGAAGACCAGCTCAAAGTCTGTCCTCCCCTGCAGCAGATCATACAGATACTCAGCATTCTCTAAGCATTTGTTGACCTGAGATCCAAAGCCCTCTGAGCCCTGAGACAGTGAGACACAGAGACAAAGACAGACAGACAAACAAGCAGATGTCTTATCACACATCAAACTAACAAAGGGGTTAAAGTGAGACTAATTAGTAAAAGAAATTAGACACTGTAACCAAGCAGCACCCAATAATGTGAGAAAATGCTGGCATTAGAAAAAGAAGACACAATTGATCCCAGAGAGGATTTTTTTTCTCTGACATCTTTTGCATGTTAGATACACACATAACACACACATGGACAAGCAGGACCTAAACACACAAATTAAATGGAGACATAATCGTTTCTGTATATATTTATATATAATATATATAAATATATTATATTTGCAAGTTTGGTACATATCAGCATTTCTTAAGTGTCATGGTATATGAGCTGACATTGTCATCAGGAGGTGGAGGGGATATTAGATGGTTTGACACCTTAGGCCAAACACCTTCCAAGCCGCAGACTACTGATCGAGACCAACCAACAATAAAATGGTATGTGTTGGATTTAGTGGGTCATTGCTGCTTTGCTGCATTGCTGCAACTTTTCAGGCACCAGTTGCAGGTGTTTTGTAGCAACCCACCAATGTGTTTCCAGGGGATTGTGACCCCAAAACCAGATATTTAAAGCCCAACAATAACCAAGTGGGTTTTGTGCCTAAACCAGCTGCACCACACATTTTCATGGATGTATTTTCAAAACTCTTCCATGACTTCTCAAGGACCCGTAATAATAATAATAATAATAATAATAATAATAATAATAATAATAATAATAATAATAATAATAATAATAATAATAATAATAACTAATCAACAATAATAATAATAATAATGTCTTGCCCTACATGCTCAGTGTTTTTTTTAAACATTTTAGATTCAAACTTTACACAAACATAATTTTAGCTCACTGGCATACACGTATGGAGAGAGCAACAACAGGAAGAAAATGAAAAAAACATACATCTACATTTATGTGTAATGTTATTATACGTAGATGTATATTAGAACAATGTTACATGACAACAGCTTCAGAAAACAAATGATGTAAAATGGAGGTTAGATTACTATAACAATTTTTGTAAACACAACAAAATTCAAGGACTGTTATGAGATTTTTTTCAGGATTTTTACTTATTTAATGATTTAATCAGGCTTGGAAAATCTGAATATGCAATTCTGTGACTTTTCCAGGTTTTCCATTACTGTAAGAACCTTGCTTGTTAACCACTGCATTGATGAAACATAAAGTTTAAATGTATCTGCTACATATTAACTTGTAAATGTATTTGTGGTTTGCAGAAACATTCTTCTAGCTTTTTTCAAAACAAAAGCATACACAATAGAAGCAGTTGACTTTGGGTGCTCTCTATTCGTGTGTGACTGGAATGTGCTGACATACACATTTTCAAGAAAATTATGAGAGCTGATTTTTTTAAACACCAATAACACCAACGTCAACTTCATCTGATACTTTATTCCTCTTAATAACGATGTATTCAACCTGTTTCAGCCTTTACAGATTGCATTAAAGTGGACCAGGATGGGGGTGATGCAACCAGTCATCAAAATCTAACAGAAGATGGTTACATCCTGTTATCAGCATTGATCTATTATTAATGCACAGATTCAGATTGAGGCCGCCAACAGCTGGTGCATAGTGAAAATGAGAAGGAGGATTCTGTACATGGATACCTTTGCCTTCCACATCAGCCACAGCTTAAAGACGTCGACATGTCGGCCACACTGGATGCTCTTATCTCCAGTATCGTAGCTCACATCGTAGGGTTTGTCTGTCTGGAAAAGGTACTCAGCCCCCAACTCATTACACTCCTGTAGGAGACCCTGCAGAGGAGAGAGGTACATTGCATGTATACCAAAAAGTATAAGATGTTATTTTAAAAAATTCAAGGCTTTACAATCTATGAAAACATGTGATGGTCTTTATAATAAACAGTTATTGTTATTATGTTGTTATCAACATACTGAGGCAATGTTTTCATCTCTTCTTTAGTGACAAAGAGAAGCACTCTCTTCCTACTGAAGTAGGAATGGTCTACAGTCAGCCACTTTCTAGACGTGCAGTAATCATGTGATGATTCTGCTTTGGTTTTGGCTTTGTAGTATGTTTTTGGAGGTATTCTCTCTCTCCCTCCTGCTCTCCTTTCTTTCTCTTCTCTTTCTCCTGCAGGGCGTGTGTGTGGCAGGAGGTGTGTCTGGTTCCTCCTGCAGCAGCAGATGAAGCTCACCTGTCCTGTTCTCTGTACTGTGTTCCTTCAGTGAACTCTATAAACCTTGACAAGCCTCCAACTTTTTGTAATGTATATAGTAAAGGATAACATCTTACTCTCTTCTTGACGAGTATGGCAGAGCACTGCAGAGGGACACCCATCATCTTGTGAGGATTCCATGTGACAGACCAGGCCCTGGAAAACAATAGTTTCAAATTTAACAATAAACACTGAATAAGTTATTGACATTGGTTACTTCTAGACCAGTGATACTCAATTTATGGCTAATCTGGCTCCCCACAGGGTGTCAGGTGTCGCATTTTCTAATTCACAATAAAAATAAAGGGATTCGCAATGAGAATTGTTTTTGTACTTTTAGTATACATAAGGTGCTGGAGTGCAAACATTAAAATTTTTACTCCACTTCACTTTTTCACTTTTTATCACAAAAAGTGCCAGTGGAGGATCCCCCACACCCCCGATAGAGGTCCTAACTAAGCTCCTAAAAATCCTTGAAAATTCCTAAAGCCCTAAAAATGTCTCAGAATCCTTGAAACTTCCTAAATTTTTTAAAATCCTAGAAATGTCCTAAAATCCTAGAACCTACCCAACATCCTTAAAATGTCCTAAAATCCTTGAAACTTCCTAAAATCCTACAAATGTCCTGAAGTCTTAGAAAAGCCCTAAAACCCTAGAAGCATCCTAAAATGCCAGAAACATTCTAAAAACAGAGTAAATGTGGACTTCAAAACCGTTTTGGAATGAAAAATAATGGAACTGTAAACGTGATTAAAAAATGCAATTTATTGTGATTAACTTTAGAAATTATGTGATCAATCATTCGAAAAAATTATTTGACAGGCCTAAATAAAACACAAGATCAGTAGATTAGGCAAAAAGATAAACAATGTGTCACAAATTCTCATGATCTGTAACGAGTTGCAGTGAGGTGGATGTTGTGGAAAACAACCAGGAATTATTAGAGCGAGGAATCAGGTCAGATGGCTGGTAGGTTATGTATCAGAGGAATTTCTTTTCAGTTGGACCACCCTGTTGATTGAGTGTTTGCTCATAGTGTCAGTTGAAAACATTGCTTTGTTATTGAAGTTGACTTCACAGTGAGTTGTAGGCTCACACAAAGACATGACGCTGTTTGAAGTGGTTGGGTTGTGTGTTGATGCATTTACCGTTCAATGGCCTGTAGTTTCATCCTGTGCCTGTCTGACATCAGCAGGCCTCCACCCCAGGCCGCCTGGACGGACAGAGACAAATCCAAAAGACAGGACTCAAAAAACACTGCATCAATGAAGTCCAACACATTCTGATCAATGTGGTGTATAATGTGTCTGCAATACATATTAGTCATAATGCTGTATTTTTGTGACTGTGTGATCTAATTATGAGCAAAAGTGTTTTAGTTTAGCCTTTGCAGACTGTAGATAGGCAAATACACTGTAAACATGATCCCACACTGGGTTTCCACTCATCAAGGTGTGCTTTTGGCTTGGCCCAAAGGCACACCTTTCCTTAATCAGTGCACTACCTTTACTTTTTTTAAATGAAAAACCTTAAAAAATAGTTTGTACATTGCTGGACTTTGAGGGCAGCAGTATTCATGTTCATATTATTGTTGGTTGTTATTGGTTGTTCCAAAATTGCATCTCAATGTAATGAGTATTCTCCAAATCTTAAACAAATAAGTTCTGCTGGACTGATGTTTTGGTTTTTGGCCCGTTCTCATTCCAAACTCGTAACATAATGTCACGTTGACAGTGCTTTTGGTGTAAGATTGTGATGCCAAAAGCCACCTTTCATGTCAGCATGAAACGCCACTGGACAGCGTCAGGTGGCATGTGCCGTGTCCGCATGATAAGCGCTGGACGGAACCTGTTGTGTCTGCATGAAATGCAGCTGGATGCTGTGGAGTGTCATACCACCACGGGAGGGGATTGTCCTCAGTATCTTTCTGCAAAATCACTGACAGAGTGGCAGTATTTGACTTCCTCGGAATGAGAACAGGCTGGAAATGAATGTAAGATGTTATTACCAAAAAAAGTGATCAAAGTAAACTTCTGTGTGTGTGTGTGTGTGTGTGTGTGTGTGTGTGTGTGTCTGATAGAGAGAGAGAGAAAGTGAGACATTACATCCACATGCATCCAGAGTGTGTGTTTCTGGCAGATGTCAGCGATGGCGTTGAGAGGGTCAAAGGCTCCATACACTGTGGTTCCTGCTGTCGCATTCACATAGAATGGAACCAGACCCTGGAGAGAGACAGAGACAGAGACAGAGACAGAGAGACAGAGACAGAGACAGAGACAGAGAGACAGAGACAGAGACAGAGACAGAGAGAGACAGAGACAGAGACAGAGAGACAGAGAGAGAGACAGAGAGAGAGAGACAGAGAGAGAGACAATGAGAGACAGAGAGAGAGAGACAGAGAGAGAGAGAAAGAGAGAGAGAGCGAGAAAGAGAGAGAGAGCGAGAAAGAGAGAGAGAGAGAGACAGACAGAGAGAGAGAGAAAGAGAGATGGAGAGAGAGAGAGAAAAAGCTGAGACTGTTCTCATCACATGTTCTGATGTGTATGTTTCAGCTATTAGCACTTTCTTTCTTTATTAGCAATTTCAGGGATGAGGTTTTGGCATTAACCAGAGATGTAAAGCATGTTTTTACACTGTGAGATAGAGGGTATTTTGAAAGCATCTATTATTTTCTAATTTTTCAAAAAACTGTTTATAATGCAATTATTAACTGACATTGCTGTGCCTTTCGTGCATACCTGTTCTTTGGCTGTAACAATGGAAGACTCAAGTTCAGCTGGAATCATTTTCCCTCTTGAAGGACCAAAGGTAGAAAAAGACTCAGTCATCAGCAGCTAATTGTGAGCCTTTAATAACCCTTTTAAACCTGAGCAAATTGGTTTGACTTCTTTCAAAAGCATGGGGAGAGAGCAATGGGCAAATTAAAAACACAAAACTGAAAAAATGACAACAAATTAGTAAGAAAATTACCTGAAAATAAGCACAAAAAAGAAAATAAAAGGAAAAAGCAAGTGAGAAACTGACTCAAAATAAGTGCAGAAATTAAAACATATATATATATATGTATATTTATTTCTGTAAAACAATGTTAAATATTTAATTATACTGATTATAAATATATTTTTTTGGCATATTTTTGGCATAAGTTTTTGATCTTTTTTTAATAGTTCTTCTTTTTTGTAAAACATTTTTTCAGTTATTTTCTTTATCACCTTTTACTAATTTCTTGCCATTTGTGGGACATCTCTTGTCATGTTGGTTGACAATACAGTACAAAGTATTTTATGCATAGAAGCAACTACTATATTGTAAACATGAGTAACAGCATGTGTATTCACTCATTGCATGGACTAATTTCCCCAGAATACACACACACACACACACACACACACACAAACATACACAGAGAAAGAGAGCAAGCTGCAACAGGTGAGCAAACATGTCTTTTGTGACTTCACAGTGACTATGAACAACACACATGTGCACTTTGTGGGTGTCTAACTTACCTACCTTTCATCACATTTCACCATGACCACATTCTCGGTGCCCAGCCCCAGCACGGCTGCAGATTTCTTCACTGAATAGTGACTCTGAATGGGTGAAAACATAGCTATTCATCTGCATTTGTCTTAATATCAAAGACACTACAAACAGGTAGAACATCCATTCAGCTGAAGGCAGCGGCTGCATTGTTTGGTTCTAAGAAGAAGT
This sequence comes from Plectropomus leopardus, assembly GCF_026936395.1. Taxonomy (NCBI): domain Eukaryota; kingdom Metazoa; phylum Chordata; class Actinopteri; order Perciformes; family Serranidae; genus Plectropomus; species Plectropomus leopardus. The sequence goes on along the minus strand of NC_142187.1, from coordinate 2,680,883 downwards.
TCCCAGGTGTACAGGTGTACATGACAAATGTGAGAGCCCTGCTTCTGTCTCCAGACTCTGAGCTGTGTGTGTTCACTAAACTCTATGATTTGGACATAAAGGCTTGGTGTGCACAGTGCCATGAGCTCTGAAGGCTTAACTCAGCGGGATGTTTTTGTAACCTTTCCACTGAAAGCATTCATATAAATGCTTTACATAAGCATTTAACCCTTTGAAACCTGAGCAAATTGGCTTGATTTCTTTCAAAAACATGGGAACAAGGCAACAAAAGAATGAAAAAACAAAATGTAGCAAAAAATTAGTAGAGGAAAAAAAAGGTACCAGAAAATTACCAAAAATTATTACCAAAAATCGTAACACAACAAAATAAGCAAACCAACAAAAAAAGAAAAAGGAAAAATAATCAAGGCAAACGACCAGAGCAAGACAGCAGTGACTGTGTTTTCAATATTTTGGCTTCATTTATGCAAAATGAGGGAAACAAGACTGAAAAGGTGCTTTAAAAAAACTAATTTTCTAACATGATTTTAAATATCTAATTATGACAATCATGTACTTTTCCATTGTAGCTTTCCCTATTTTTTCCCGATTTTTTCCTAGACATTTTATAAAATTATATGGAAAATAAAATAATAATGTTCTAAAAGAAGAAGAAGAAATTGCACCAGTATGCTCAGGGTTGAAAGGTTTAAGTATTCACAAATGTCTCTCAAGCTGAGAAACTGACTATAGTGCAGGCTTTTTTTCAGTGAAGGGGTGTTATAGCTTTCTATAGATTCCAGTGTCATAGAATCACAGTGAACTTTGCATCAAGGAAGGAAATATCCTTGTTGCCAGGGACGTACATTTGTATATGGAACAGTAGGGACATGTCTTGACCAATATTTTGGGAGGACAAAATTCTCCCTACTAATATCTGAGTGAACTTATCCTCATTTTACCAGTTCTGTGAATGAAAAAACTGGACAAACTGCATCTCATATCAATTCAGTAAGAGACGGAGCATTTTATTTTTTCATACAGTACAACACTGTAGTGTGCCCAATCAGTAGAGATGGCAATTTCAGCACCAGAGATCGAACTGTTTTTGTGCTTCCACATAGTTCAAAACAGGATTCGAAATGTCACATGATCATGTCTAACCCCTACAACGAATTTTAAAGGGCCACAGGAAATTCTGGTGTTTGATATGTGTTGACTAAGTTTAGATAGATAGATAGATAGATAGACAGATCGATACTTAGATAGATAGATAGAAGAAAAGAGAAAATATTATTTGTATTATTATTGTTGTTATTAAAGATATATATATATATGTATATATATGTACACACACACACACATTTATATATATATGTTCAATTTGGCCATCAACTGATCAGAAGTGTTTTCAGTAAGATTTGGTATTTCTAATAAAGAATACAACACCTTGAAATTTGCCTCATCCAGAGATAGTCCTAGGCTGATCATCCTGATGAGGTGAGCTCAACATTCTGTTTCTCTCTCAGTTGCAGACCAAGCTGGCAGCGTGACGAGAGGGAGTGACAATTTCTAAAATTCAAAGTGCTCACATCAATACAGCTACTAAAGCTGCAGCTACAGGGGCTTTCTAAAAACCACTATATAAATCCAGGAAATACTAAAGTGAAACTCTCTCTGGACGAGAAGCGGATGGGGGATTGTGGATGGATACAAGCGACCAGTGGGGCAGGGCAGAGGCAAACTGTGGCGAATTGGTCGCATACATGGGCCTTTGCCATCAGAGTGTAGAGTGTGTTGTGTGATTACATGTTCTGAAGTGAAGAGCACCAGCCGAGGCAGAGCTCCCATCCCTCTGCTCTTTACCTCTGGGTAGAAGTGATATCTGGCCACCAGGATGCTGTACAGGTTGGATATTGTCCCTCCTTCAGAAAACGGAATACACACTTTATGAGCCTGTTGTTGTGTCTCAGTTCCGCACTACATACGAATTCTTGGTTTTGTGTTGCACAGTGTATGAGAATTAGAAAGTGCATTGTTCACAGATTCTAAAGCATGCAATGATGTTAAAGAAATACCTCCACTGCTGTACAAACTGAGACTTTGGACACCACAGTGTACACAGCAGGGGGGCTGCAATTACAGACGGAAAACCAAAACGTTGATAAAACACTATTAGGAGATGACTGTGTTTCCAGTGAGTGATGTTCTGCAACTTCTCCTTTGATGATAACACTCCAAGAAGCATAGCGATGGATGCTAAAAAAACGGCAGATTTATTTCTTTCGCAGCCACCACACTACCCATCATTATTTGCAATCTATGAGAGCGACAATGGAAAGGCGAGCCCCTTATACGTGGAAGCAGCCACATATGAGGTTTTTCTGGGAGGTGATAGTCCACGATTTTACAGAGGATTGTGGATTCAAAACTTCAGGATGATCCGCTCAACTTTTTAAGAGTTCTGTGATGCAATAACACCTCTTGTAGCTCCTGCTGCATCATGACGGAGCCAGTTGCTACTGACAAGATTGAGAGACTGAGAGTTTTGCAAAATATGGCTTTTTTGAATCAACTTAAATACCACCTCACATGAGCGTAAAACGTTTTTTTGGGGTTTTTTGCCATAAATCAGAGTTTTTTCAAAATTAACGTTACCATTTAGCGTATTTTATACTCGCAATTTCAATTTGCTTAATTTGAGGGTTAATGGAAACCCACCTACTAATGATAACTGTTAATATTGTTAATGTATAGTTTATGTTTAAAAATAGAACTTTCCATGGATTTATGAGGCAAAACACAGGTGACTTACTGAGGTATCCACTGTCATGTTTCAACTGTTTTTATCAAACAGCTCATCCCTCCTACTGTATCTTTCTTGCATGTGTTACCTGGACAGAAGATTCCATCTCCCTCATCATCAGACCATCCCACAATGCTTTGCATCTTCCTTAGCAGAACTTCCTCCAAGAGGACAAAAACGGGAGACACTTCATAGGTAAATCTGGAAAAGAAATGTATGTATTTTAATCAAAAGGATAAATATGAGGGGTTATGAGATGAATAATTGGAGTGTGAAGAAAAATATCTCTGATCTTCACTGTTTTGTAAAATATTTCACAACATAATACTCATTTCTTATGGCCCATAACCATAAGATGTGGTTTGTGTAGAAAATTAAACCATGTGAAAAGATGAAATAGCTTAACCCTCATCCGAAATGTGAAAAGGACCCCTGCTAGACAAGCATTTTGCTTCAATCCGCATTTTTTCATGTTACTTCTTAATCTTAACTGGCTGTCAAATAAGTGTTGTGGAATAAAAGTAGAACTTCATTCTGGAATGTGGTGCACTACAACTAAACATAAAATGAAAACACTCAAGGAAGGAACACGTAACTCAGCATTACTTAAGTACAGTACTAGTAGAAATCTTACATGTTAGTGTTGGCTGTAGAGGTTAACCACTCGCCTGCCACTCCAATTACGTCCAGACCTGAGGAGAGCTGGTTGAAGAAACGGGGATGGCCTGGAGCAGTAAAAGGCAGAGGTCGGAGCGCATGAGTGATAGGCTGCACAGGGCCTCACGCCTAGTAAAATGGACCTGCACTCATATGGCCCTTTTCTATTCGTTTGACCAAAGCACTTTCACTCCACGAGCCACATTCACCCGTTTACACGCACATTCACACACTGGTGGCTGAGGCTACCATACAAGGTGCCACCTGCTACTTAGTTTTTAAACATTCATAAACATTCACACGCAAACATCAGGAGCAATTTGGGACTTAGTATCCCGCTGACCGAGGGGCCTGGAAAGCAAAAAATTTAAATTGAAAATAAATGAAGAGCTACTTGCATACATTCTTATTTGTGTCTCAGGACAGACTGTGTGAGCTCACTGTTGTATCCACTGAGAAAAATGGTGCATCCAAGTTGAGGTACATTGATAGGACTCCTCAGTTTGTGGCCAAGAAAGCAAAAAAAAAAAAAAGCATGCATGCCAAAAGCCAGAATTTTGTTGCTTTTGTACACTTTTCATGTTTATAATGTCATTTTGGGACATTTTTCTGTATTCCTAATCACATACACACACACCTGTACTAACACCATACTTGAGTGTGTCTCTACAGTCCACGAGTATCTGCTCTAAAGTTTCTGGTTGGTCAGGCAGGTCCAGACTGAAGCCCTCCAGTCCCTCCTTCAGTTGGTGAGGATGGTGGAAGTCAAGGACCTAAAACACACGCAGCTGTCATTTTCCATTCCATTATTTTTTGTCTATTGAATACTGTACATGCATCTAGTACACATTTCGTCAAACTAAACTAGATTTTGGATACAGCTAAGAATAGTTACGATACCATACCATACCATAACATATGAAGTGTATCATATCATATCGTATCGTATCGTATCGCATCGTATTGTAACTATTCTCAGCTATATTCAAAATCTTTCATTAAATTAGAGCTCACTAAGGCCCAACATAGCTGACAGTGGGAGAACGTGTGGTTTTAGTGGTACTGAAAAATATAAAAGTTAAATTAATTCTGGATAAAAACAAGGATTAAGAAATCTCAGTCTCTGGTGTTACATAACATAGTTTTACATTTTAAGCTCAGTGGCTAAAGACAGTAGTGCTTGCCTTGAGAAGCCGAGGACAGGCCCATACTTGAAATGTCCAACTATGCATGTTTAGGAAAACAGTAATACTCATGCTAAGCCTTTGGCAAAGAAAGCAAATGGCACAAATTTCATGCCAGGTAGGACTGAACGAATCAAGGTAAGGGCAAGTCAAAACAAGTGCTCTCAAAGCTTCAATTAAGTTTAAGAGTAAGGCCAAATTTCAGCTTTGTCAGGCCATGCACGATAAAAGGGTGGGCAAGAATTGATTATCTGTTCATGAATGGCTGTTGGACAGTCAGATAAATTTCTGATGTGCCACACGTCGCAGGCTCTCGCAGAGTTGAAGCAGAGCCACAAGTCCATTCCCCAACATCAGTGCCTTTTTTTCTTACTGCGCCTGCGTGAAGTGGCAAACAGAGTATCTGAAAACGCAATGGCAACACAATTCTGAACGCTGATTAAAACTAATATTCGCAGCAAACAGTCTTAACATAGGAAGTGCAGTTTATGGTTGGTAACAACTGCACACCAAGGAATGTTAGGGCAGCTAATGTAAGCTATCAATATAACAGTAAAAGTTGCTAGCTGACCTCCATTTCTGACTGTCCACGTCTTCCAAGCCATCCGCAAGTCCATTTGTGCCAGCGCCTCTTCTTCTTAGAGGTTTCGGCACACAGGATTGCACAGATTATCAAGGTAGCACGCTTGTTAGTATTGTTGCTAATACCTGCCCCAGCGTTTTCAAACTAATCTTTATTGTCAAGAGCCAGGACGGTCCTCAGGGGCCAGTGTGAGCACATTAATTGTGAGCTTTGGCTTTACGTCGCAGACAATCTCGTACAGTATGAGTTGGGATTAAACAACAGCGTTTCTACAATTGTACAGTGTATGCTCAGTTTAAGAATTTTATTTGTACTTCTAACACTCTTTGACAACTTATGATTACTGATGGAACATACATGCGTACATGTATGTCTCAGTCGTGATGTGTCTTGCTCTTTTAACTTCTTGACATGAAATTTCCTTTTCATGTCTATCAGCAATGTTCATTGGACCACTGAACCTTAATAACTGCCTCTGGAAGTACATAGCTTCATAATGAAATGTCCCCGTAACTTTTATGCTTTATTATTTCTATAGCTTTTTAATTCCTGTCCAGCAGATAGACTGGCAAGTTTCGAGTGGAACTGAGCAGAGTGCTAAGACAGTGTACAAAATTGCTGTAGAAATCAGACCTTGGTGCTCCTCTGACTCGACTTGCTGATATAATTCAACAGGATGTTCACCAGCTCCTGGAGGAACCCTCTGGTCATCTCCTCACCACCTGCAGCAGGGAGAAGGTCTGCACTCACAAACACACACACACACACACACACACACACACACACACACACACACACACACACACACACACACACACACACACACACAGAGGATCACTCTGTAACTTGATTTGGTTGGTTGAGCTAAACTTTGTTCATCAGTCAAAGAACGGGCCCCCCCTCAGTGACAGACGGAAGCTTCTGGTCCTGACTGCCCCTCAGACTGTCAGGAGGACCAAACCCAGTGTGTGAATGTGAACAGCCTGAGCTCTCACCTTTGCTGTAGATGCTGCCAAAGTCAGCAGGTGTCAGTCCTCTGTCTCTGACTGCTGCTGAGTCCTCCTGCTGTTTGTAACTCCCAGCTGACTGATCGATGATTCTTTCTGAAGGCACAAATCAGACGTGTTTGTATCATTTAACTCAGTGGGAACAATCCTTCTGTATCTGATCTGGGTGAAATGATGATGAACACTTGTGTACTGTTTGTAGGTCTAGTGTTGTCTTATAATGTGCCAAAGACAAATTTCCCTTTAATGCAACTAATGGACAATAAAATCCTCTGAATTTGAAATGGTTGACAGCTTGCAGCTATAAACGTGAAGGTATATGAAGTGAAAACTCTGGTTCTGACAGAAATGTGTCCATAGCACAAGTATAGAAATGTGTCAAGTACAGAAAGTTGGCATCCAATGCTTTATTCATTTACGTGAGAGTTACTGATTCTATCATGAATTAGCCGGTTTTAGGCTAAGGTCTGATATGGCTTCTTGTGTCCTCTTTTTTGAAAAGAAAAAGGGTTTGTGGAAAAATGTTAACTTTTGTCTTCTTTTCATATTAACACTGTGTTTTGCTCAGACTGCACTCTCTTAATGTCACAGCTGTATCCAACATGACAAGACAAAGTCAGCATTGTACTTTACTACAGAACACAAATACATTACATTTGTAAGTTTTCATACATATTGAATGTCATTACTGTGTTTCCAGGGACATTTTAGATATCAAACTTGTTTTGTAGCGACCCATTACTGTATTTACAGTTGGGATGATGGTACAAAAAGCAGTCTGGCCAAGATTGTGCCCCCAAATCGACATTTCAAGATAAAAGATTATCTTTTTTTACCATAACCAAGAGGCTTTTCTTGCCACGTTAACCACAGCATTGGTGAAACACAACATAACAGTTTCAGTGCAGTTTCTGCTACTTAGTATTGTACAAATGTTACCAAGGTTTGCAGGAACCTACAATGCCAACATTTTTTTCAAACACATTCTCATTCAAAGTCATCACATGGTGTTGCTCTATCAGTGACCTTCCATGTCTATATGTGATGTTATCTCCTGGATGTCATTATTGTGATTACAACAACTGCACATGGTGGGATGATGCAGTGTCACTAACTGACGCGGTCTTCCCGTATTTCATGCACTTGCAACCAGTTCCATCCAGCTGCATCCTATTTGACATGCTGGGTTGAGACTGTGTGGTGACCAACCCCTGAGACAAATATGATGTCTATCTGTCTGTCTGTCTGTCTGCAGTGTCTGTCTCTGTTTTTCTGTCTACCACTCCATCTCTCTATCAAGAGCACGTCAAGGGCATTAGTGGTCAGGAAATTGATCTCTGAAACACTTTGCATATTATTCAAATGGATAGAAGTACAATGTTTTAATGCACAGCCAGTGCTGCTTACTGTGATATGGACAGTACATTGATAAGTGCATTGATAAGATAATTGATAAGTACATTGAACATTATAATTATTAATTTAAATTAAATGTTAAAATAGTTACTAAATGCAATGTACTATAAAATGTACAGATTTAACTGTAAATTAATTAAAAAAAATTCTGATGACAGATTTCTCAATAGAATGTTTGGGCAGGGTTGTACAATATCTCTGGATGTCATGGCAATCTGATATTTTATAATCAGCATTTTAGAAAGTTTAAAGTCACTGTTGAACTGTTGGGAAATATGAGTGAACTGTTATTCATCATGTCTGTGATTATTTTATTATGTGTTTATTTCACTTACACAGTGGTGTGGATGAAGTACTTGAATTAAAATACAATACAGTAAAAGTCCAGATTTCTAACCAGAAAATGGCTTTGGTAGCAGTTAAAGTCACCTATTAGAACATTACTTTAGCAAAATTGTTAAAATTCTTAAAATATCAGATATACTGTACTTCAGTCTATCACTCTGTTTTTATAAAAATAGTTGAACTAATGACATATATTTTCTCCATGTTTTGCTCAGTTGACACCAAACTTGCTACAAGGAGTCTTCAGACTGTCCTACACAAACCAAATACACAGATTCAGCCTATAGTGCATCGCATTGTTTGACCGCAAACAGTGCTGAAAACATGTACTAACAAATTCTCAAGGTTCATGAAAAGAAAACTGAAAGAAACGTTGCTTTCATGGTAGATTAAGTGAGTTGTTACACACAGAATTTTGTTTAACAACACAAAATTTTATCTCAAAAACAGAATTTTAGACAGCATTGTGTATTTCTGCAAAGACAACTACATGCCATTGTTCATTTTAGCAAGTTTTATCCACAGAGCCTTCACTCTGTGCTTGCTTAACCCTTTGACACCTGGATCATTGTCAGCCTTTGTGAGTAAATTGGTGTGAAATCTTTTTGCACTGAGCCACTTGGCATGAAATTTTCTCTAATCCCACTTAAATATTATAATTAAAAAAAAAAACATAATACAGACAGAGAATTGTGTAAAATGTTCCTTAAAAATAACAGGAAAATTCATCTTAAAGTCAAAATCACCTCAAAAGTCATTGAACCATCAGTCATTTTTACACATTCATCCTCTACTTATTGCACTCACATTTTTTTACCATTTATCAGCTGTTGTGATTTCTTCTTTTTATGGATTCAATATAACATGAGATATCCATAAAATATGTCAGTCAAGGTTTTCCAGTTGACAATAACAAAAAAGCGGTCACGTAAAGAGAGTCAAACTGCTGTTACCTGGCAGCCGTAAGAAATCCATCTCAGATCAGTTCTTCAAAGATGGTTCAAAGCAACCTGGCTCAGTCCCACTGTTACTGTTCTCAACAACAGGCAATGATTCAGCCTGATAGCTGCTCAGTCACAAGTCTGTCACAGTAATTCATCCAGGTGGTGTGAGGCTGCTGCCTTTAAAGAGCAGCAGGTAAAGGGAGACCATGGATCTATTATAATCGAGACGGTAGGTTTGAGCTTCCTCCTCCTCTGTGCCCGCCTCCCGCGCTGCCCACTCCGCTGATTGGACAGCTTGCCGAAGCCACCCGAGGAGAAGCAGGAAAAGACGAGCACGCCCTCCCCCGCTTCTGTTAACCTCCTGACTACCAGGAAAAAACATTGTCACATTACATTTTTTCTAATTCCCCATTCTTTGTAAGGTTTACAACAACATTGTTTGGAAAAAAAAGTTTTTGTTTTTAAGATACAGTGGACATTGGAACACCATACATGTGAAACGGAACCTTGATGGCAACTAGTTAGTCCCAGAGAAAATATCAAAAAGTCAACATAAGAATGTTTTTAACATCCACATAACTGTCTAACAGTTGCTTTGTTGTGCTTTGAAGATATCATGTGTCCACAGTGGACATCAGAACGTCGTATGTGAAACAGAACTACGATGGCAATCAGTTAGTCCCAAAGAAAATACCAGGGTTTAACATCCACATAACTGGCTATCATCACTTTTGTTTTGTTTTGCCTTGCCTTGTTGTGCTTATTTGGTATGATACTTCAAAAAGCAATTTCCCTTCTTGGAAACACAATGGAACGCCTTGCACTTCGTGCACATCACGTATGTTTTGCTCTTGCAGCCGGATCTGCGACATCTTGATGCATGTGTTTCGTCCACCATCTCTGGAAGATGGATTGTGCCATAGTGTCTCAGACTTGCATTTGGCTGTGGTTTCCACTTTTGACGTGGGGGAGTGTAGTCATCTTCACTGTCACTTGTGACTCCTGCTTGGGCCCGAGTAATCAAGTCTTCACCAAAGAGCAGTTTGAAGTCAAGGAACTTCAGTGGTGTCTTCCCCAGAAACTGGCAGTCACTCTTATACTGAAGCCAGGAGTTGATGATTGCCAGGTCAAAAAAGTGGAAAACTGCACGCACTGTCCAGGAGGAGGCCATCCTGTAGAAACTCAACATTCGTTCAACAAAGTCCATACAACCCATGTTGGTGCTGAACTCAGGAATTGCCAGTGGCCTTGACACCTGGACAAACCTTTTGTCTTTCTTGGACCATCTTCTGCGTGTGTCCTGAGGTTCAATGCCATAGGCAGAGGATGCCATGGCAACTGGCTTGTTGTCCAACCACTTTATGACAGCAAGTTCAGGAGGGCTTCGTCTGACTACCATCTCTGATGCCCCTCTTCCTTTCTTTTTGAAGGGGTTATCCCCTATGATCTTGTACTCCTTTGGCATCCTGTTTTTCATGAGGGTTCCAGTCCCTGTCCGCCCTTTTGCCATCAGGGTGTCGAGGAGGTTGATCGTGGTGAAGACAGACTTGGGGAACAGACTCTGACGGATGAAGAACAGCTTGCTCTCCGACGCCCTTTCCTTCTGTGACTGTAAAGGTAGCCTTGCCTTGGTAGACCACAAAGTCTAAGACCAGACTGGTTGGTGCGGCCAAGACAAACACTTTCAATCCAGTTGGGTGTGGTTTTCCCGGAACATACTGGCACGCTGGGCATCGACCAGTAAAAGAAATCATTTGCTTGTCAATGCACAATTTTCCTGTTCTAAGCAGACTCAGACATCCTTGCGTCACTTGGGCAAGAGGGGCCTGATTCTCCACAAGAGGTTTTTTTCATTGTCTGAAACATCAAGGTCATTGGCAATCTTAATGGAATCTCTCAGCTTGTAAAGCTGATTTCTGGTCATGGATTCTGCCACAATTTAAACTCAAGATATTTGAGGCCCAATACATTTGAATGTTTGGATATCATAGACAGCTTATGTAAATAGAATTCCCAAAGAATGTCTTCAGTTCTTCAGGAGTGGTATTTAGTGTTGCTCCAGACCCAAGGACTTCACGCTGATTTGTGCACAGGCCATTACTTCAAACACTGAGTCATCGATGTACTACGTAAATAATCCGTTGGGGACCAGTTTTGGTGTGTCATGGCATCATTGCTCTGAATAATGGGAGGATCATCAAGTTGGAATTCATCTTGCTCTTCTTCATCAGACAACTCAATATCTGAGTTTCCATCAACAATTTGCAGTAAAATCCTTTCTGCTTCTGAGAATGACTCCCTTTCTTTTCATTTGAAAAAACAGAACAAAATAGAAGAAATAACTACAAATGTCCACTATGGAGGACATCTCTTAAACACTTAAATACTATGCTAAAATAAACTAAAATAATTCAAGAAAACCAAAATTTGCTCAATAAAAAGTATTACGCACTTACTTTCCTTTTTCCCATAAAATGTGCTTGCACTGATGGAGGCCATTTTCCTGAATGAGGAAGTGAAAGGTACCAAAGCCCCACCCTTTTACATTTGGTATCATTGAAGAGCCCTAGATGTTATCTGTAAATAGCAAAAGGAGTTCATGGAGTCCTATGCTGTGGGTGGGAGATATTCAGGTTTACAAATGTCCTCCACGGAGGACAAATTTGAACTACTGGTAGTTTGCAAACAGTAAACACAGAAAGTAACATAGTTTGTTGTTCTTACTGGGACATGATGACCTCAGAGACACAGCCTTACATGTTAGATCCTGAATCCCGTCCGGATTATTAAAGTTCACCCCTCGAACCTGCGCAGAAACAGAGACTTCTGTAAACCGTCTTTGCATGGTGAGTAAACAGTTATCAGAGTTACAATTGAACCATATGGTGGATTCTTTCTGTTACTAGCGCTCTTCTTTTATGCCCAATGAAGTGGAAAAGAAGCTGATAAAATGTTTCCTCTGCTGTTAAACAGCTACAAACTGTGTTTGTGCACCGCCGCTGATGATCACGCATGCGATGGTGCACTGAACGCCTGCTGAAATAAACTGATTTTAAGAATGTGTAAGCTACGTTTACAGAGAAAAGTGTCATTTTACACACTCCTGGTTTGGAATATTATTATGATAGGACAGGTAGCATTCTAATTTAATATTAATATTATATATACTGCAGTAGATTAGTTTTTACTTGGAAATATTTGTTGTAAAGACAGTATTATCTTTTCCACACTGTCTGTGGAATTTTAACACTTATCAAAGATGGCAATTTTATTTTTGGGGAATCAATGAGGGCTAATATCTATGTCAGAAAGTGTGCTGAAATTATTTTTGAACACTGTAAACCTCCTACAAATTATATTCATTTTAAGAGGACATTAATATCTGGTAGGTCAGAGAACATGTATTTGTTTTTTCCCAACAGTATATTTATCACTCCTGCTACACAAAATAGTGAGAAATTATCTATGTAAACTTTTGACTAAATCTGTTAATTTAAAAGAAAAAAAAATGTTTTAATCCTCCATCATATACATGACTTACCATCCTGGCCTCAAACTAAACTGACTGTCCACAAAACATCTACAGCACACACAGAGCAGACTGTGGATGTGTGAGGAGAACAGAGGAAGAGTATGTTTTTCTTCTTGTCATAAAAGTGTGTGTTACGACATAGAATAATTTTAATTTACCTCCATCTGTACAAACACATGGTCCCTAATGTCAATACAAGAAAATCCCCTCAATCAGGAAAAATGAAGAATTTTATTTACAATATAATTTGCACTGTAAAAAATACCAACAAATGTGGTTAATAGTTTTGTTCTTTTGAACTTTCACAAGCAGTGCTGAGCAAGTAACTTTCAAAATGTCATGCAGTATATATAACTAGTAACTGTCATTTTAAAGGGACGTTTCTTTACAATATTACTTCCTGTGCAGAATAATGCATAACACTACTTTTTCATTACTTTCACCCAAAAAAACTAAAGACGTCCAACACGGCGTTAAAAATATCAAAGCATCGAAAAAGGCTGATAACATATCAACATGTCTCTCTTTCAGATGTTACAGATATCTTGAATGCTGCAGCTTTGTTAGCTGGTGTTCGGGATACCTGGGAAGACGTGTGAGGGTCATCATCCCGTCTTGTGTTGTATGCCAAATACGATATCTTGTTCGTAATGACCTCTTCCTTTGACGGCTCTGGAACTGGGCACAGAGGTTTTTTGGGATGGGGATTTATGTTTACATTGTTACTTTTATTTTTTTGTTTTACTGTTATTTATTAGAACGAGACTACAATTTTTAATGACAGAAGTGCAATTATTTACTTTTTATAATGTTACACTTGTTTTTTTTAATTTTTTATACTTGTTGTGTACTACCATGTTGTGATGTACTGTTACTGTTTCGGCATGGGCATGCCATATTAGAGCATATTAGAGACTTCCTTCTCAGTGTTATGAGAGACCGGGTTGCGTTTAGAATAGAAAAAGCGGAACAAAAGGCTAGCGTTCACAGGCAGCCAAAACAGCCCGCAGGGATTTCTTCCACATATGCTTATCTCAGTATCTGACACTGTGGTGGTCTTTAACGTGGCCATCCAACGCTGTAACAGGATTAATAGTTTGAAAAAGCAGGAAAAGCATAATATGACTCCTTTGAGGTATTGAAAAAAAGACTTTGTTTGCAATATATGCTCCATTTTTAAGGTAGTGTATGTTAAGAAGAAATGAGCTCTGCTATTTTGTAACAGAATTTAACAAAAAGCAGTAATTTTATTGTAATTTTGTAATTTTACTTTTAGTACATAAGTACATTTAACCCATATGGCTCTGTGCACAAAATGCACTTTTAAAATCTTAAGCTTTAAAAAATATTATGCATTTATATTATTTTCTATTTTCATTGTTATTTTTTCTTACATTAGTTGTAATCATAAATATTGTATACTCATTAATTTTCAGGATTTTAAACCTTTAAATGGCAGGTTTTTGTCATGACACCACTGTATTTTAAATGAATAACCCACCACAAAAAATAATTTTCAATATACTGCATACTAAGTAGTTAAATGAAGCTGTGGAGAAAACACTCCAAACACAGGGTGGCGGTGTTGAAGCTGCGCTGATTAGCAGCCGCAACACGAAGCTAAAAAGGCGAAGAGAAAGAAGCAGCTGATGCTGGGCGGAGCTCTGATGAGGAAGAGGAACCACAACAACAGAACGTCTTCAGAAATATCGTTGATAGATTTGTAAATATGTGTTTCACACTCACACCCTGAGTGAAGTGCCCGAGGTAACTCAATTTCCTGGGTTTGTAAAGCGAACTATTTTTATATTCGTTAAGCTAGTGATAGCCTTTTGCCTTTCTTCGTTAGCTTAGCTCCTGCTATTACATTTACCTGGACAACTTGAGCTAACGTTAAATATTAGTGTTAGCTTGTGCTTTTATTTGGCACTATATGTCACAGTGAATAGCTTGTGCGGCGTCTGTGTGCCAGTAGGTAAAATAAAAACCAACGTCACGCTAGCATTAGCAAGTTACCCGCTAGCTTACTTGCTGATATTACATTAGCGTACAGTGCTAACGTACCTGACACTAAACCACATCTACTGAAGTCATTCAACAGTGTTTGACAGCTCAACAGTCCCGAGACATTTTTAGAAAGGCTGTGCCACAGTTGTCCTCTCATGCCCCCGGTCCCATTGTGTCCAGTGTCCCATAATAAAAGGATAGTTCAACATTTTTTAATGGGGTTGTAAGGAGTTCTTACACAAAGACAGTGTATTACATACAGTAGATGTGAGTCAACTGTTTGGGGATGTGTTTTAGTGTGTCTGTATTCTTCTCTTTCAGCTCCAGAGTGTTTGCATGAAGCCTTTGGATTTGACTGGTACTTTATAGGACGGAGCAACACTATGGAGGAGACGAGTCGGGAGGCGGTTGCCACGGCGGTGCAGCGCGTGGCAGGGATGCTGCAGAGGTCCGATCAGCTGGATAAAGTGGAGCAGTACAGAAGAAGAGAGGCACGCAAGAAGGCCTCTGTGGAAGCCAGGCTGAAGGTAATGACAGACAGTGCAGTGCCGTTCAGCTAAGACTCCTTCATTTTACTCATCTATTCACTGACTGTTCTCTAGTAGTAAACGGTGAAAAATCAGCTTTCTGAAAGTGTCAAGGGCCCAAAATACAGAGATGCTCAATTTTAAATGAAAAAAAAGTAAGCACAAGGGGGAAAACAGCCATTACAACAATCCTCAGAAGCAGGGAATGGTTTTTTATTCATTCTCAATAAATTATTTATATATAAAATATCTGATTATCAAAATAGTAATCAGTGGTGAATTAAGACATGGATGTCCAAGTATTTTAAATGCATGTCTTTTATTGGGTAAGGGATTTATTTTTGAACTGAGCGAAGAAGAAAAAAAACGTTTGACATTTCCATTTTTTCTCTCTTTGTTGAAACATTATTTTAGGTTAGAGGACATTATCGCAAATAGACGTAACAATTTAAGAATGTGAAAGAAAATGGAGTGTATTAAGGCCACGTTTAGAAGACTGATGATCATAGTGATTATGTTTTTGTTTGTTTTGTTCTTTAGTAATAGTGTATTTGTTTCTGTGTTTTGTTCTTTGTTTTGTGGCATCTATTAGTGGCATGGCGATGTGGTGGTTCTTGGTGCATCTTGTGTCCATTAGTTTAATGTTATGAATATAATACTTTTCTTTTTTTTCAAGAGTATGGATACACGTCCAGAGAGAGAGAGTGCCCCCCCCCCAATTCAGACCAAAGTCAGTCAAACTGTAAAACTGGGCAGCGCTGATCAAATATGAACAAAGATTATGTCTTTTCTAAAATGTTTTCACAAACACAGTTTGTTGCACTTTTTGGCTGATATGCAAGAATTTGTTAACAGGAAGTGTGCACCTTACTGTTTCCTGTGTTGCATAAACCAGGAGTGTCCAAATTATTTTGAATATGGGCTAGATTTAGGGCTGCACCTAACGATTATTTTTTTAATCAATTTACGTACAGATTATTTTTTCGATTAAGCTATCAGTTATTTTTTAATAGATCTAACTACTATTAATTTATTACTTGATTAATATAGCAACAAATTTGCCAAAAATAACATTCTGAACTTGTCTTACACTGCAGGGCATTATTCCCCAACAAACATAGCGCAGTCTTAACTGGTAATCTGTGTTTTACAGTCTGATATAAAGTCTCTCCAAAATAAAATTAATGCAAGAGCTTGTTCCACTCAAGTAAAAGGAATGTAGTGCAATCTACATTTAGCAATCCAACAGCAAAATAGATAAATAATGTAAAATTCAAGTCACTTTTAGGAGGAGTAACAAAACAGTTACTCTTTATTACAGTAACAAACCTCAAATCTAGCAGCCCAACAAAACATCTTACAGTAAAATTAGTGCAATTTGCATAACACTATAACTTTCTCTAACAGAAATAATAATAACCAGTACATTCTTTCTGCATCAGAATAGTCCAGCCTTAACTGGGCCTTCAGGCATATCACTGCCTGCTGATATGAGTGCTGTATTTTCATATTTATAAGCACATATTTCACTCATTTATGAAGTTATACAAGCTCCTGCACAGCTGACAACCCCATCCTGTAAATGTTTCAAAATAAAATGCATTGTATCAGCAACTGATGGCATTCTGTCCACAGAGACACAGTCAGAAAGCTTTTGTTTTGAAAGGGAAGCAAGGAAGTTGAGGTAAAACAAACATCTTTTTATTTCCTCATCTCTGTGTCAGATATATAGATATATCACATACACAACTGTTTTGTCTTTTAATGAAAAAATATTTAACTTTCCAGCATTCATGACAGTGGGGCCCTCGTTGATGACTTTATGCTTCTTTGCTGTGGCCATGTGTGTCACTTAGCAGAAAATATCCGCTGTTAGTTAACCGTTAGTTTACCATCTGTTTATGAAAACATTAGTTTCACCTGCAGTTCCTATGTGGTGCTTGTCTACAAACTGTATGATTGTCCTGACATGGTGAGGTGATTGAAAATAAATGCAAAGTGCTCTGACTTGATTAACCATAATTGTGTTAATCATATAGTATAATTTGAAAGACAAGCAGAGGGCAGTTAAAAATTGGTCTGAAGGCTTTGGACGTGATTGGTGTAAACAGAGGCTGGAAATACTAAGATCAAATGGCAAAACTAAGTAGTGTTTTCTAAAATATAAACCAATATTCTGTCATTTTCTATTTATCTTTGCTTTGCGTATTTCTCACCTCAAATATTTTAAGAAATGTGTTTTAGCTTTCCACTTAACTGTAATAGGAGATTGTTTTTTTACTAGCCGGCTGCCATCATTTTTTCAGACAAACTCTGGTGCGGTGCAGTGCATTGGGGTAGTTGTAGGTTTCAAATTTCAAAAGTATTTCTCTTTCTACTGCAGAGACAGGATAGTGTTATGAAAAGACCATCTTTCAATTTCACTGAAGTAAATTCCCCTCCCATCCTCGATGCTGGATTTTATATCCATGTTAATCTTTGGTGCTTATTTTCTTCTTCCCATTTGCAACAGTCTGTTATTGTTTGGGTGGAGGCAGCTTTGTAATAGTGTATTTTACAGTGGCCTTGCATTCAGCACTCTGTTGTACGTACAATGTGACACATACAGCAAGACAGACAGCAAGCATTTATCATACACTGTACCACAGTGTTATTTGTAGACACAAAGAATAATAACCTTAACTTGTCCTCATGTCCCCTGATGTCTTTCAGGCAGCCATCCAGTCCCAGCTGGACGGCGTTCGCACTGGACTGACCCAGCTGCACAGCGCCCTGCTGGATGTCAAAGACATCCAGGGCTCACTGGCTGATGTTAGCAAAGACTGGAGGCAGAGCATCAACACCATAGAGAACCTAAAAGATGTCAAGGATGCTGTAGTTCAACACAGTCAGCTGGCCTCAGCAGTGGAAAACCTTAAAAACATTTTCTCTGGTAAGTAAATGTCAGCCCGATCTAAACGATATCAATGATTGTCTCATCACAGATGATGTACTGTCACTTCAGAAACATCTCAGGCTTCAGTTAGGTCTGACACAACAAGCTATCCTTGAAGTTTGACTCAACTCAGAGCTTTTCTCTCCTGTTCTCTCTGTGTCATTCTGCTGTGCGTACAGTCCCAGAGATCGTGGCAGATACGCAGCAGCTGATAGAGCAGGGAGAGCTGCTGCAGGCTCACAGGAAGCTGATGGAGCTGGAGTGTTCACGTGATGACCTCATGTATGAGCAGTACCGCATGGACAGCAAGAACACAAGTGACATGAACCTCATCTCCATTTATTTTGAAGATGTAAGTTGTAGTGATAGATGCTTTAAGTATTGTAACATCACTGTGAAAGGTCTGAACATCACACATCATCATCATCAGAAGTGCACTAAACAGAGCCTTTACCTCAACTCTGGGTATTGCCTCAGAGACAAGACTGATCTAAAACCAGTGCTGTTAATGTTTTATGTCATTTGGAAAATGTTATTGGTTTGTGAGAATTTTAACTGCCTAACAATGATATCTATACTTTAAAGGAGCAGTGTGTAGGACTTAGGAGGATATAGTGTCATCTAGTGGTGCAGATTGTAAAATGCAACCTGCTGAAACGTCTCCTGGTTAAGATTTCTTTCAGGTTTTTTTGTTCAGGAAGTTTTCACCGTGAGCGGAATTATTCGCAGAGGTCTCCTCCTCTCTGAAACAAACAGACCTGGTGATTAAACCCAGCCAAAACACTGAATAAAGCAGTTTCACGTTACAATTCAGACATGTCATTAGCCAAGCAAATGATAATGCATGCTCCCCTTTATAACTGATAACTTAAATATCAGATGTTCAAGAGGTTTTTAGCTGGAGCTGAATAATCCAGAGGTCTCTTTCTCTCTCAAATAAATAGACCAGGTGTAGTTTGACATCGTGTTTTACCAACACTCTTCTGAGTGACATTCACTCGAGCTTTCTCCATAAACAGCCCTCTAACATCAGAAGAGACCCCTCACATCCTGGACACCACTTGTTTGAACCCTCCCCTCAGGCAGACTAAGAATCACACACACACACACACACACACGTACCAACAGACTGAGAAACTTTTTTTTGCCCCAGAGCAGTGGACAGGATGCTGAACACCATAACCCCTTTACAGTGAACAGCATTGTCTTGCTGCAGGAAACATAAAATACTAATTTGATAAAACACATTTAATTGCAAACCATGAGCCTTACTGTTGAATTGTTGTAAGCACATCTGTTGAATGTTTTGAGCGGATTTTGTCTTGAACTAAAGATAGTTTAACTTTCTGATAGACAATGTAGTGGTATTCTGTTAAAGTCATTTTTAGTTCTTTTGTAGCCACATAAGCTCTTGGGTATTTGGTTTTCACCTTCTCTCTGTTCCCCTCCAGGTTCAGGGCTTGTCAGATGAGCTGGCCAAGCAGTTATGGATGGTGCTGCAGAGGGCCATGGTTACGGTTCGCCGTGACCCTACCATGCTGGTGTCAGTGGTTCGCATCATTGAGCGGGAGGAGAAGATCGATCGACGAATGGTCGACCGTAAGAAGCAGACCGGGTTCATCCCACCTGGACGACCCAAACGGTGGAAAGACAGGATGTTCGAGGTGAGGGGGGTGATGAAGGATCAGGGTAATACTCCTTAAATGCTTTCAGTTATCAAGGATATTACTGCACCAATTAGAATGAAGCTGATTATGTCTTTGTACTTAAGGTTGTTCACTTCCTAGCCCTAAGTTTGAGGACCCTTGTTTTTTTTTTCATTGGACTCATCCTCTTCTTCTTTGATTCTTCTTCCTTATCCATCTCGTCCTTACTTTTTGTTTGCCAAACGTTCTTCTTTTTCTTTTTTCCTTTGCCTTTTTCTTTATGCAACTCTTCTTCCTCTTTGTCTTCTTACTCTACTTGTAGTCCATCTGATGTTTCTTTCAGCTCCTCTTTCAGTTTTTCCTGTGACTATGTGGAGGTTGACAGATTCAAAGTGATGTATCTTGGTGTCACTGGCACGACCCCACTGTGGAACATGACTGTGTTTGTGAAACATGTTGTCACCAGAATGTTTCCTTGTAGATCGCATTTTAATGTCAGAAATTAGATGCAGACATCAGGACATTCAGGATAGTCAGGCCATTTTGCGGCAGTATGGAACATCATTGGATTCATGATCAAATTTGATCTGATTAGCTGTGAAAAAGACTTGGCGTCAAAGTGTCAGCTGGCTTTACCTCAGTGAGAAAAGATTTTCTGGTTAGGGTCAAAATTTCATGTGCACATGCACGGTAGTACACGTAAAAGTAGTACACGTAATTCTCAGCTCTACACACACTGGTGCACATAACCTGGTACAGAAAATAAATATTGCAGGGCTGACAACTCTCATGCATTGACGGTGCGGCCTGTGTTGTTGATACTTTTCATATGTCATGTCTCATGTAGTGAAAAACAAATCAATTTATAATTGATTACATTGTGGTGTTGAAACAGACACTGACAGCACACTGACAGACAACACAGTGCAACAACAGCACCGTGAAAAACCCGATCAAACCAGCTGCCATTTGCATTTTGATGCACTTCTATTCATGCTGTTACAGTATCGGTGCTTGGAGAGGCCAAAAAGGATGAAGAAAGACTTGCATTGCAGCAATAATTTATTACGCGTCATATATTTAATAATTCTTGTTGAATATGTGGCATCACCAAAGAGGTCCTATTACGATAAAAAAACATTTTTTTATTAGGTTTGCTGAGAAGTGCTACATTTCTATATAAATGTTCTTATGAACATATATTTCTCTGCACATTACTGTACAGGGAAATTCAACTCAAATTATATTGTAATACACTGAAAATGTCAGCATTTTAAACACTCTTCTTAATTAAATAATGAAATATTTTCTTTTAGAGGTTTACTGAAACCTTCAGTGTATTCCAGGATGACTCTGACTCAAAGTTAATTTGTACAGTTTTGCAAAAGATTACAGGGAAAGTCAGCTCAAATTTCGATGACAACATAATGATTTCCTACATATTTGAACTGTCATAAAAAGAAAATGTCACAGTTGTTGATGTTAGATTGCTTTCAGTGAGATCCAGCCAGAGTTGTGGCTGAAGTGCAGCAAAAGAAGGAACTAAAAAAATTTGAATTGAATTTTTGCATGTGCGTGTTACTTCAGAAGTTACCAGTGATTGTGCACAGAAAGAAGTGTTTTGAGCCCAGCTGGCTAACTGTGCGAGCTCAGCCCCTGAACCAATGAGCTGTTCCTGAACTCTGATGTGTTTCTGCTTGCAGGTGCTGGAGGGGACAGTCAGCACCCGCATTGAGGGCACCCAGGCAGTGACTAGAGAGGTCGATAAAATGTGGCTGGTTCGTCTTTTAGAAATAACCAGGAAATATGTTCTGGATGACCTCATCATTGTCAAGAACCTCATGGTGCAGTGCTTCCCACCACACTACAACACTTTCAACAGGTAACACAAAAATCCATATCAATCAGTCTACACAGAACACATCCCAAACACAAGATTATGGAACACATCGCACCCCTTAACTTCTGAGCACTTTAGATTTGTTCAGCTGAAATTGGACCAGAACAGCATCACCAGAACAGTGTAATTAGTTTAACCATGAATTTTGTGAACTGTGAAAAACTGTTACAGCCACTGCAACTGATGAAACTGCAACAAGTCAAAGAAATCATTGAACAGATTAGTGTAAGTGTTTGCTGAAATGTTTGTCTGTGTGCTTCAGGTTTTTCAGTCTCTACCATAATGCTGTGTCCACTCGTGTCAAAGAACTGGCCTCTGAGGACTTGGAGGCTAATGAGATCGTATCCCTGCTAACCTGGGTCCTCAATACATATAAGAGGTACACACACACATGCACACGCACACACTCAAACACACACTCTGACCAGCTCTGTCAGTGCACATGATGTTTATTGAGGCACATTCTTCAGTTCAAAAAGAGGACTTTATATTCAGTAGCATAGAGGGAAAATTTCTGAAACTCAGTTATGATGTTAGTGATCATTAAGGCTAACCCCAACCATTAGGTTTCTCTTCCTAGTTTGTTTTAGGGTAGTCACTACAGGCCGCCCACCCACAGCCTGATTCTGCTCGGGGGTTCTTCCTCTTAAAGGGGAGCTTTTTACTTGCCCCTTTTGCCCTGCTTGCTCGTGGGGACATGTTCACTTCACTTAAAGGGATACTTTACATATTTCCATCTACCTTCTGTGATTAGAGTATAGAGTATCGAGGCTGATCAACAGACCGACCCACAACTCTCTCCCTCTGTGTCTCCAACTCGGACTGAAATCCAATCAAATGGTAAAACTAGGCAGTGCTGATCAAATATAAAACAAGATTCTGTTATTGTACTGTTTATTTTCCTCCTAAAATGCTTTCAGAAACACATCAGTGCTGTGTTTAGCTGTAATAGGGAGAGTTTTTGAACAGGAAGTGGGCACCATAGTGCTCTCTGCACAGCGAAAACAGAGGCCCAAAACATGAGTTTAAACCGTAAAGCTAAGCAGAACTGATCAAATATAAACGAAGATTGTGTTACTGAGTTGTATATTTTTTGTTGCAAATATTTTAAAATAGAAATATGAGCCAAGATTCTTTTACTTTCCACTTAGTTTTTAGTCGCCAGTCTCACCTCAGATATTTTCAGAATCATGTTTTAGCTTGCTGTTTAACTGTAATACGAGACTGTTTCTTGCCAGCTGGCAGCTGTTGTTGGAAACAGACAAGAACGCGTCACGTCACCCACCAGTAGAAGCATGTATTGACCTGGTTTGTCTACCTCTTACATTCTTTTTTCTCTGTTTTCTGATCATGAAACACCAATTTCAAAACCTATTTGACTCTTCTGCTGCAGAGACATCTATTTTTTTTAAAAGGGGTTGAAGAGAGTTTCATGTTTATGCTGATGCCAGTCAAGTCAAGCTTGAGCTTTATTTGTTGCACATGGTGCAGACATCGCACAAAATTTTGGTTAATTAAAGATGGTGACACAAGTTCAATTCAATTTGATTACTGATTCTTGTTCTTAAACATTAATTTTTATTTATTTAACATTTGTTGTTACGTTTAGCAGCTGTCATTTTTTAACTGTAAAACTCACCTCAGATTTTCGATTATCCAGTGTTATAACAAACAGGTATTTCAACACTTGGTAAAAAAAAAAAAACAGCTAACATTGTATTTGCCATCATCACCATTAGGCTTTAAATAATAGTAGAAAATGTAATAATTGTGTTCGGTCATCTAGTGTCTAAACCCCAGTCTGCTCTTTCTGTTGCAAAACTCGTTCAGATGCAGCAGTGTATTTACCACTTACATGAATGTGTTAGCATAGGATCACGTTACTCACAAGGAACCTGCAGACAGAGTGGATTTTCAGTTATAGATTCTGTGTATGTGTGCGTGCGTATGTTCCAGTGCGGAGATGATGGGCCATCCAGAGCTCTATTCAGAGTGTGACATCAACCAGCTGGAGCCTCTGCTGCCTCAGGATGTGGTGGACGACCTGCTCAGCAAATATGTCAAGACTTTTACAGTAAGCACCACACACACCACGCCCCTTTAGTAATCAGATAATCAGTTTATTTAAATAAAGGATCATTACAAACACACTTATAAAAGCAGTCACACAGTGAGAAAAAACAGAATTCTGTGTAGAGATAGGAAATTCTGATGCATCAAGATGCTTCGATAATCATTTTATAACTGATCTTTATAACGCCTGCCTTTAATTCATTTGGACCTGTTGTTGGAATCCCCACAAAACCAAATAGTCAGTGCTGAGTTGATAATAGATAATTTAATTACAGAAAATAACCAACATTGTCCAACACATTGCTTCCTCCCTGTGTGTCACACCTTCCCCAGTACAGGACTATTAACTGTCAAATAAACATCCACCAAAAAAAAATATCAATGTGTCATAATTATTAAGATTGACAGTGTTCCAGAGCATCTCTTTAAGTGTTTGTGTGTCCCTGTCTTCAGTCTAATATAACAGGCTGGCTGCGGAAGGCCCTGGAAACAGACAAGAAGGACTGGCAGAAAGAAACGGAGCCTGAGGCAGATCAAGATGGATACTACCAGACCACGCTGCCCGCCATCGTCTTTCAGGTGACACACACGCAGCACCAACACACACCGCATCTTTGCTTCCTGATCCTCAGTGATTAAAAACATGTTATCTCACTGTTTAACTCTCTTCATCAGATGTTTGAGCAGAACCTGCAGGTTGCTGCGCAGATCGACGGGGATTTTAAAGAGCAAGTTCTGAAGCTCTGTCTGAAACAGATGAACACTTTCCTTATCAGGTATGGTTTTCATAGTTTCTGACTTTCCTTTGGTGTGAGAAACCTATCCTTTAGATTGATTGGGTGCATTTCACCACAAACCCAATAAAGGAAGATGTCAGAATCTGAATTTAAGGTCAAATGTAAAATATCTTTGTCATTTTTCCACTGTCCATGGTTTTGTGGCTTTTAAAGTTACCGTTTGATTATTGTTTGGATGCAAACAGCAATCAAGAGAATAAACGGTTGCAATAATTCAAATGTTTCTTGTATAAACCTGATAGATGTGTGTGTTGTTGTGTGCAGGTACAGAGAGGAGGCTGTGACCTACAAAGAGGAGCACCTGAGAGACAGACAGCTGCCTCAGTGTTACGTTCAGTACATGATTGCCATCATTAACAACTGCCAGACATTCAAGTAAGAGCTCGTTTTATATAGCAAAAGATTCACTGAATTCAGTCAGTGATGACTTTGTTCATAATTAAATGCTACATGACCATCAGACTTGATGCTTGTGGGGCAACATTTAATCTTGTCAGTGATTAAATACTCTTGTAATAATTATTGATTTGATTTCCCCACTCCTGGGCCTTTGATAAAAATTGAGTCAACATAGTACTATGAAATAAAACCATAGACTTGAAAGTTACAGACAGTGATAAGGGCAAAAATCTTTGCTGTTTTCAAGACAAATTAAAATGATGGGGTAATAAAGTATCTTAAAGTTTTTGTATATATAATTGCATCAAGTAGGCTATTAACACAATAATAAATGTAAATAAAAATAAACCTTGGCAATTTATAGTCAAAATATCTTAAAACCTGGGTTTTTCATCTCTGAGGCTATATTTAACCAAATCTGTTCCACTCAATTTTTTTAATGCAATACCAAACAAATGTGTTTGCAAGAAAATAAAAAATATTTTTTCATAGTAATTTTTGAAAATTAAAGATTCCTCGCTTGGGTTAAAAAAAACTATATATACTTTAAAAAAAATGTTCTGCAACAACTGTTAATGTTAGCAGCTAAATTTAAAAAAGCAAATTATCCTCTGGGTTTCTTGGATGTTAAGTACAATTTTCAACCAGAAAAAAACATGCAACTCGAGGAGCGTAGAATATGTATCGGAAAATAGTATTGTGGCTAGTTTCTGAAACCAAATAGAAAAAAAGAGAAGCAAAATAAGTTTTATGTGAAACAACAACAACAACAGAAAAAGAAATATAATATTAAAACAAAGAAGAGAAAAAATGAAAGGAAATTCCATCATACAGGTCCGTACATGTCAGTGCACAGTTCTAGCGTTTAATCTTTGTTACGATTAGATTATGGCTGCTCGAGGAGCAGATGGAAGGAAGCTTAAACTGTCACTGATGATTTCACCAGCTTGATATGCCACATTCCACAGGCAAGCACTGAGAAAGACCTCCAGCTAATGGCATGCTTTGGACACGTTTGACAAACGAGCGCATACCTTTTTTTGGTATATTTATTTATTTGGTGTAAGAAGTTGTATATGTTAGTATGAACTTCTATAAAGTGGATGGACAGTGGCAGATCTGCAGGTGAAACAACAGTGACATCCTGTTTTAATATACAGCAGCAACACACCAACAGACAGCAGGGGCGTGTGGCAGTAAAGAATTGACATAAACAAAAATTACAAAATTATCTCATTATGAAAATGAATTCTAAATATTTCTTAATGAGTTTAGATTTATTTATTTTCTTAGCTAAATTGTTGTTTCATTTACATTTGACATTCATTTACATCACTGTCTTTTTGTATTTTTTGTATCATAAGTGGGGTTGCATATTGTAATGCCTGAGCGTTCTCGTATGTGTCCCTCAGAGAGTCCATCAACAGTCTGAAGAAGAAGTACTCGCAGTCATCAGAGCCCACTGACAGTGATGCTGCTATAGAGAGGACCCTCAATGAGGTGGCTAAGGATGGATGTCAGTTCCTGCTGGATGAAGTCTTCCTAGACCTTGAAGTAAGAGGGGCTCGTATTGGACTGAGCTATATTTTATATTTAAAGGGCGTTCATTGTATTTTACACACTGTATTTGTTCTTTTCTACAAAGTCATTTGTATTTTGTTAAAATATTTGAACGTGTAAATTTATGTGAAATCTGACAAAAGTTTTGATGATGATGATGAATCATTGATGGATGAATGGTTTCCTTCTCTGCATATGAAGTCCTAAGTCCGAGTAAAGCTAAAAGAAAAAAAAAGGTGCAATGAGTTTGTCATATAACAGAAAAAATGTGTTATTGACCACCAAATTTAAATCATTAAAATATTAAATAAAATTAGGTTTCAAAACTTAAAGAAAAAAAAATCTCTATTCTCTTCTCCAAGATGCTAGTGTCCACTGAAGGAGCTGAAGTTAGGAGCCTAAAGTTTGCTGCATTCTCCAAGCCTTCTGAGCTCTTGCAGTCTAATAAAGACATGGATAAACATCTCTTTTGGATGCCAGTTATATAAACACATGCAGAATATCTGTCAGTGATGTACCTTTCAGTCATATTTGCCCGAATCCGCTACCTTTCCCACCAGCAGTGACTGCTCACTGCTCTGGGTGTGTGCTTTGTGCTAACGTTAGCTGCTATTAGCTGCTGAATGAGAGTCTGTCACAGCAGCTGTTCTCATTCTTTGGCTCAGGGTGTTTATGTTACTGTGATACAGCGCCTAGCAACAGTCTGTAGCTGTGCAGCAGATCGTTCTTCGCCTCGGAGACGGGTGTGCTTTGTGCTACTCAGTTAGCTGCTAACGATTGTCTGCTCCTTCACAGCGGCTCATTCCTTGTTTTTATAGAGTGAGGCTTTTAAGCCCACCCAAAAAATCCTGAACACAGAAATGGAGAAAAACTGTTAAACAGTTGAACTTCACAATTTAACAGCCGCAGTTCTCAGTCTTATCATGTTTTCAACAAGTATTTTCTAAGATTTTTAATATGTTTAGAAGAAATCATTGATAATGCTATAAGCAAACTTTAAAGGGCCAGTTAACCGTTTCTATAAAGAGAAACATATTCCCACATATTTTCTATCTACACTGGAGTATGATCTGTGAGGTTATGAGGTTTCCTTGTATATAACTTCTTTCACCATTCAAATACATTTACGTGAAATTATTTTGATTTGTGCTGCTCACTGCTAACATCCCTTTACTAAAGAGTTTTTCAGTTACTTTGAATAATTCACAGAGACTTGCTGTAAATAATTGAATTGACAGTAACACAATATGCAGTAGGAAATCATTTTGGTGTTTACACCACAGAATAAATTATCTCCTCTTTTCTTCTTTTTGCAAACATTTGCTAAGAGTAAAGAGCACATTTTACAAAAACTTAAAAACTCCCTGCTTCTCACTGCGCTGTCATTCATTTGTTTACAGCAACAGTATGTAAGTACTTGGTAAGAGATGCATAAATGGAGTTAAGACAGATCACTTGCCTTTTGCTTTTCCTTGTTATCAACCGTAAAAAGGACAAAAACAAATTAAGGGAATTCTACCAATTTAACAAAATGTTCCCAACAGATTAAACTGCTTTGGTTTTGACGTGTCTTTGACTAGCATCACCTGAACGAGCTGCTGACCAGGAAGTGGCTGACGGGCTCTCATGCTGTGGACACCATCTGTGTGACAGTGGAGGACTACTTCAATGACTTCAACAAGATCAAGAAGCCCTTTAATCAGGTAGGATGGGAGCAGAGCACTGCACTCTCAGCACGCCATGTCCTAAAAATTCTCACTTCATTTACCAAAATTTCATGGAAATGTGTGTCACATTGTAACAATGCCACAATGTCATTGTTATCCTGTGACGTGTGCAGGAGATGACGAGTGAGGCCCTGCGCAGGGTGGTGGTGGAGTACATTAAAGCGGTGATGCAGAAGAGGATCACCTTTAAAAACGCAGATGAGAGGAGGGAGGGAGCGGAGAGGATGATCAAAGAGGCTGATCAGTTCAAGTTTCTCTTCAGGAAACTGGCTGCTGTGAGTTCACAATCAGGGTCCCGCCCAGAGCCCGAAAAAGTCTTAAAATTTCTTCTTTTTTTTATTTTTTTGAGTCTGTGTGTGCATGGCTTTCTAGAAGGCACCCCCCCACCCCACACCCCCATCCAATATGATACTCCTTGGCAAATACAACATATTGGATGACATAATTGAACCCTTAGGGCCCACTTTAATATTACACACACTCGTATCGCTCTTCACCCAAAATGCACTTTTCAAAGTCAAGAAAGCTAAAGAAATATACATCAAAATTATTTTCTGCTTTCATTGAGGGCTTTATTTGTTTTTTTTTGCCAACATCAGTCTTAATCATAAACATCAAATATTCATTGATTTTCAGAATTTAAACACTTTAAATGCCAGGTTTTATACTCACACTCATACCACTCTGCACATAGAATGTGCATTTCAAAATCAAGCTATAAAAATATTATACATAAATATGATTTTTTTTTACTTTCATGACATCATCAGGTGGAAAATAGTGAAAATGACAAATTCCAAGGCAAAAGTCCAGAATGACACCCAGTCTATTTTAGAATTATTGTAGGAACTGAGCTGGGAATTGCAAAGTGCGTAAAGTGCACCAAACCGTACGTCAGGGTTAAGAACACTGTAAAAAAAAAAAACATGTCACATAAGTCAAACGATTGATGACAGGCTGCTGGTAAATATCAGGACAGAATCATAACAATAACATCTCATTTTTGGCTACCCCCTATACATAGCTCCAAATGGGAGGAAGGCAGTCACAGTCCAAAGACTGTGTACTCCCATGGTCTGTGCGCTTTGTCTGCATGATGTGTCTTCCTCTATATTTTGAGATTTAATTTTTGGGTTGTTTTTTTTTGTTATATCGGTGATCACGGCAGACAGATCTCTGTGCTCTGATCAGCTTAAGAGCAACATAGTGCTGGTGTTGTAATAACACGTAACCAGACTCTACGTTCACGATTTTGATTCACACAAAACATCTTCTGACCATTTTTGTTTAGAACATTTTTATTAGTAAAGTGTGAATTTGACTGACACTACAAGATCATTTCTTTTTTCGTACACATAATGGAGACCTTCCTTGCTTAATGTTTTTGCTAGCTCCTTTGCACAAAAGCAATTACTTAAAAAAATCTCATTATTAGTTTGGTAAGTCTGTTATTGGGCATGCTGATTAATCTATGCCACCATGGCAACACCTCAAACAAATGCTGCACCTCACGTCTCCCATATCAATCAAACGCTGCTTGTTACGACATTTTTACTTTGCTGTAATCTGGCAAAAAAAAAGAAGATGAAGAGAGAAGAGATGCATGAAGGGAAATAAGGCAGGATCACCTTAAAACTCATGAAGACTCATGTGGACTCAGTAGACAGAGGGAGAAGCAGAAGAAGAGAGGGAAGCTGGAGAAAAGACAGGGACAGCTGACCTGGAGGAGGTGAGTGAGAGTAGTTTGATTTTTGTAAACTGTAAGAGAATACAATGGAGTCAAAGTCTATCATGAACCTTTTTTGCCACTTTATATAGATCTATAGACACAGTCACTGACTATCTGATATTTGCTTCAGAGGATTCAGGGACAGAAGAGAGGTATACAAGCACAGGTGAGTGAGAATAGATAGAATATGATAAACTATCGCACTTTGTTGAATATATTGTCTACAACTACATTTAATTAGGCCGGACAGTTTGGGGATTTTTTCAGTTGTCAGTGGCTGCATTCACATGCACACTAATATTTTAATATTATTTGGAAAATGACAATATTCTGAATTTAATGTGGGTCATTTAAACAGCATATTAACTGCAGTTTGTGACACAAAGTCACTTGTCTGTTTACAGAACTGACCGTAAACAGACACTGGATAGTCTGGATACGCTGTACACAAACCAACCTGCCAACCGTTTGCAGGGCTGGTGCAGAGATGCATGCCCAAAAGAAAAGCCAACATTTTTGATCAAAAGGAGAAACACACCTACTTTTAAACATTATGAAAGACATCAAGATTTTGGATATGCACAATATTGAAAAACCAAACTTTTCATTGAAGTAATGAATGAGAGAGGCTGAATTGCAAGTAGGACGCTTTGGAAAAAAAAATCCTGTTTTGATGCAAAGAAGCAAAATGACAAACCGTTTTAGCCCGTCCATTCTTCTATATTTAGACACGCTAAACAACATGTTAGGGCACGTTATGCACTATCCCCATAGTCATTTGCTAGTTAAACTGGACGTACTAGAGATGAATTGTCTCCTGTGAATATGTCCGCTCTGACAAAGCCTTCAGGTTGGGCCACCAGACACCACACAGCATCCACGAATGCGTTTGTTGACATTTTAATGGTCCCCTGTTAGGATGGAGAGGCATGTTAATTTTTGTTGTCTGGTGTGTGCAGGGTGAAGACACAGACCCGCTTTGTGGAGCCATCGCTGCCATCGCTGAAGTGTTCAAGCTGACTGACCCCACGCTGCTGTTCCTGGAGGTCACCACTCTGGTGTCCAAATATCCCGACATCAGGTGCACACCGTCACACTCGCGTATCAAGCCTTTTAATAGTTTTATATCTAACATTATATTTTCTCTGTGATTAGGAGGTAATCACAAAGCAGGCTGATGTCATGTTACCTAAATATTAACTCGAAGGTTTTTTGGCCCTCCTGCTCTCCTTAGGGAGGAACACATCCAGGCGTTGCTGGCAGTGCGTGGCGATGCCAGCAGGGAAATGCGCCAGATGATCATTGGGACTCTCAGCGAGAACAAAGTATCTTACTCTGGTGTTACACAGCCCATCTTCAAAGACATCACCGTGCCCACCATCACTATGACGACCATGACCACCATGACCTCCATGGCAACTGCAAAGCTCCTCAAATAAAGCCAATAGCCACAACTCTATTTCCACCTTCAGCACCTTCAAACACGATAACGTGACACTTTTTTCTAAAATATTCAGGCATTTTTAATTGTTAAATGCAGTGTGCTGCAATTTCTGTCCCCAGCCTTGATTTGCTCTTTTATTGTCACTCTGAATACATGTGTGCTTTAACAAAATAATAAAAGTATACTTGTGATAATGTGTGGTATGACTACTAACTGGAGGTTGAAGAATCATAGGTTGTTTTTATTCTCATCTTCCTCTGCTGCATTTCTGTTCCTTCTCCACCTCTAACTGTAGTTTGACTGCCATGCACAGTTCACTTTCTAACAGGCTCTTCTTTATTTGTCAGGTTACCCTTAAAAACCAGCAAACTGGCTTGACTTCTCCTAGAAACATGGAAAGAAAGCAACAAGCAGCTTAACAAGAAATTGCCCAAATATTACTGAACTTTTTTTAAAAAAAATTACCTGACAATAAGCATGCAGCATGTGTACATATATACATATATATATATATATATATATATATATATATATATATATACATATAAACAAACAGTCAACAACTAGAGCTACACAGAGGAGGGGAGGAAAAACAACAGAATGTGGGGTTGTGTAATAGTAGGGTCAGTCAGTTATGCAGGGTTGTGTGTGTGTGTCTTTTAGTGTTCTTGTGTGTGCGTGGAGGTTAAACAGACTGTGTGTGTGTGTGAGAGAGAGAGAACCTGACTTATTCATTAAAACAATTTGCAGTCGTTATTCCATGAGGATAGTGATCAGATAATTATGGATGCAGATGTCAGAAGATGTGCATTAATGTTTAAGCACTGCAAAGAAAAAAGGAGTATTGAAAATATATAAGCTGCCTCTGTAAATATAGACAACGCGGTCTATAGTCTGATGTTAATCACATCGTGTTTTCCTTTCCCCTCCTCTGTAGTGAGGGCAAATCAGCCTCCATTAGAATGTGTCAGGTTGCTGTCCAAGGTGCTGATCCTGGGACAGCCGGTGTGCGGGGAGTGACCTCCAGGTGGCAGTAATGCAAGGAGGCTGCAGTCAAACACCACAGAAGAAGAAGATGGTGAAGCCAGAAACAGGACGTTGCGTCTAATCTGAGAATCTGCAGATTGCTGAACATGAATAAACCTGTGTAGCTTCTGACACCACCTAACAAAATATACGGTGTCTCTGTCCTCCATACCCGCTGAGAGCACGGACAGCTGGACGTAAACAGGGTAAGACAGTGTTTGCTAGCACAGCTAATGTGGTCACTGCTGTTTTCTGTGAGCGGAGCTAAGCTAACGCTAACCAGCTTACGAGAGGTCCGCTAAGGTGAGCAGCTAACAGCAGCTACCGCCACAAACAAAACCGTGTCAGTGACACAAAAAAATACTCAATGAGTGTTAAACATTCTTTATCCTACCATTGTGCTGCTCATTATTCCAGTTAATGCTAGTATTCATGGCTTTTTGTACATAGTTATGTTTGCTAGCTAGCAGGGTCACAGAGAGATAAACAAGAGCTACCGTCGCTCCGAAAGCACAGGCTGGACGGATGGCCGTCAGCTTCACACTGATGCTAAGAAGCTAATTCTTAGTTACACCTTTCAAGCTAACATTGTATTTGACCTGAATGTTGTGGCTCGTGGTGAAGACCCAGGACTCAGATATAGCTCAGCGTCCAGCAGCCCCGCCATGGTTGTTGTTGGTCGTTGGTAAATAAATAATATCAGTATGGAGCATCCGTCCATGCTGTACTTCTAAAAACAATACGCATGTTATTAAAGGAGATTGTCCTGAAGGAACTACATGTGCTTTGTGTAAGCATCGTGGCTTGACTCTGCTGCCAGTTTGTTATGATGCACAAAAATCATATCAAATCAAAACCATTTGATTTTGTACCGCAGTAGTCTTTCTGTTGTATGAATATGGAACCCAGACCAAAATAGAGTCAGTTTAAATGTATCAGTATTTGCTTCAAAATACTTGAAGCTGTAACTCTTAAATGCATCAAACTAGGGTTGCAACGGTATATGACTTTCATGGTAATATAACCATCTCAGAAATATCGTGAGGTCATGGTATCTCGGTATTACAGAATTTATACACTGTATGGACAAAAATATTGGGCCACACCTCTTAATCATTGAATTCAGGTGTTTCATTCAGTCCCATTGCCACAGGTGTATAAGATCAAGCACCTAGCCCTGCAGTCTGCCACAGACACTCCAAAATCTTGTAGAAAGCCTTCCCAGAAGAGTGGAAGCTGTTACAGCTGAAAAGAGGGGACCAACTCCATATTAACACCTATGGATTTAGAATGGGATGTCATAAAAGCTCCTGTAGCTGTAATGTGTAGATGGCCCAATCCTTCTATCCTTATAAGTGTTTTTCTATCAGTCACAGTGACCCATAAAGGAATGAAAACAGGAGGGCTTTTTTTAGTTAAACCTTTAGAAACCAGAGCAAGCGGGTTTCATTTATTTATATGGGAAGGTGAGGAGCAGTTTAATTAGAAATGACCTAAAAACGAGCAATAAATTGATCAAAAGGTACAAGAAAATAATCTTAAAATAAGCTTTATATATATATATATATATATATATATATATATATAGAGAGAGAGAGAGAGAGAGAGAGAGAGAGAGAGAGAGAGAGTGTATCAGAGGTGTGCAAACCTGATCAGCATGGAGTAGTGAACTTTTAAACATTGTAATGTTACAATGGGACTGATAACTCAAAAGCAATATGGTTCCTGAGAAAAATCAACACCCACGAAGAATCCCACGGGATTTTAGAACATTGTGACTAAGTCATCAAAATTTGGCTCTTGAATGTCCTCTTTGTCCACTTGGACAGAGTTCCACCTTTCTCCGTTGAGCTGCTGCTTTTGAGCCGCTCAGACTGACTCAGTGTACCAGAGGCTCCATTATGTACCAGCAGCAACAAAGAAGCCTTTGTTAAACACAGAACCATGTGCATGCACATTCACATGAACCAATCCGTCTGCTCATCGAGCAGGATCAGGGCCTTCTAGCAGAAGTGGATTTTGTGTTTGTTGTTAAGAATTAATTATGGTTTTGGTTAAAATGAATACCAAGGTTTCTTTCAGAAAGGGATTTCTGTGAGAAAGTCTAAAAGTTAAACATCTCCCATGTGCACTCAGCACACAGATATTGGCAACCTTTGATATGGGGTGCAAGTCAACATTGCTTGAAAAAAATAATATAAATCACTAAATTACACTTTTGGTAGCCCACTAGCATAACTAAATGATACAGATACATACATTGTTGTTACAGTAAGCATTTGTTTCTGTAATATTAATCAATCAATCAGTCAGACTTAATTTGTATAGCACTTTTCATACAATAAACACACACACACACACACACACACAAGTACACAAGCACACAAGCATATGGATAAAAAAGTCAGACTTTAATTAGGTACTAAAATAAGAGTACTCATTAAAACTTGGCTTATTATTGATTAGTTGTTAAATAATTGAAATACTGTATTTAGTAGACAAAAGGTAAATGAAAGGATGACAGCAAAAAATGTAATAATAGATTTGGAAAAAAAATAAATAAATAAAATTATATACCATCTTGTAAAACGGTTTAACAGACTAAAATGCATAAATAAAAAGTCAATAAATAAATTGGTAAAGTGCAGTTAAAAAGGTAGGAGTAGTAGTGGGTAGCACTCACAGTCCCGTCCCTGCTGTGTTGGCCTTTGACTGCTGGGTTTATTCATTTAAAGCTACTTTTAAGTGTAACACAAGTCTCTCTTTGTTCCTGCAGGTCCATCACACTCACTCAAGTTCCTCCCTTCATCCACTCATCATGGTGGACTACTACAAGGTGTTAGGTGTGCGGAGAGACTCATCTGCAGACGACATCAAGAAAGCGTGAGTCGATGAAGTTTGAAAATATTATAGCTAAGAGTTAAGCTTTAACTCTTAAATGCATCAAACTAGGGTTGTTGTTGATTTTCATGGTAGGACAACCATCTATATCATGATATTACAGAATATTACCATTAGTCACAATGATCCTTAAAGGAAGGAAAACAGGAGGGCTTTTTTTAGTTAACCCTTTGAAACCTGAGCAAACTGGCTTGATGTTTCTGTGATAAGCAATTCAACAAGAAATGGTGTAAAAATGAGCTAAAAGTGGTAAAAGGGTACAAGGAAATGACCTGAAAAAAATAACAATAAATATATATATGCATGTATTTATATATGTATTCGGTATAATTACATTTATTCTAAAAATATTTTTCTGGATAGTTTTCTCCTGTCTTTGATAATATATCTAATAATAGCCCCCCAGCTAATTCTGAGGTTGATGAAGTTTGAAAATGTTATATCTCAGCTGTAATGTTGTGCAGCTCTTTGGCAGACCTCTACACAGTGATGCTATCACCTCTGTTGTCCTCCAAAGGCCCTGGCTCACAACTAGACCGCTAATGAATGACTCTCCGTAGGCTGGTCACCTTTCTATGAAGCTTCATTAACAACAAAACTACAGAGTGAGCTTAAAATAACAGAGTCATCAATCTGATTAAAGAGTGTGAGGGGACACGTTTTTTAGAGTGAGAACAAGTGAACAGAGCACGCAGCAGCAGCAGAGTGGTGAGTGGGACTCAGACTGAAACAGGAAGGATTCCTGTGCTCAGCGTCTTCAAGCTGCACTGTACTGAGGTGAGGACTGAGTGGAGTAAATCTTTAATGTCACCTGGGGGCAAAGTGGCTTGTGAGGTGACATCTGTGATTACTCCTTTCAAGTAAAATCAGGCTGCTTCTCAGTGTGCTTCATCAGCTTTATCTGGCACAAAGAGCTGAGTGGAGCATACAGATCTGGGCACATCCTGCCGAAAAGTGTCAGCCAAACACTTCAAGCAAAGTGGCTCAAAATGTGTTTTGAAGCTGCTCCTGAGTGCTCTCAGGTCTTTATTTGCAGAAGGGTTCAAGCTTAGTTTGTGCTCTGTCATAAATATGGTCATTTAACTTGTCATATTATTACAAGGAATCTAGTTTGTTCTAAAATTACGAATATTATACAAGACCTCCTTGTTTCTTTTATTCATTTTTTCAGCTTCTCTTGTTGTGTTTGTTGTTGGTCCTAATCAGTCACTGATATTTTAACATTTTTACACATTGTTTAACTCTTTTGTCAAACACAGTTAGAATATACACAATAAAGTGTTACTGAGTGATTTATACATTTGTAGGCAGACAGTCTGGATTAACTCTAATAAAATCAACATGTACAAATCAACATGAACAAAACATCAACCCTAAGTTAAAGTATTCTTGCACAATGAATGAACATGACATACATTAAAAACCATTGTATTGTATGTCTAAACCTGCCGGTGGGCCATCAGGATAACAGTTTGCATACTGTGATGTTAATTTCACTACAGAAGAGTAATTTGAAGAAAAAATAATTCATTCATTTCTCGCTTTGTCTTTTCTTTTACTTTCAATGTCTTTTGTTTTGGGTTTTTTTTTGGATTAAATCTGATGAGATGATGAGCCTCGCTGATGATTGTTGTCATCAGTATTCATCAGAATCTTGACTGACAGATCAGTGTTAATAAGCACAGTATTTAATTTTTGCTCAGTGTTATTAATCAGCCGTCCTCTCCCTCTTGTGTCCTGGTGCAGCTACAGAAAGCTGGCGCTGAGGTGGCACCCTGATAAAAACCCCGACAACAAGGAGGAGGCTGAGAAGAAGTTCAAGGAGCTGTCCGAGGCGTATGAAGTCTTGTCTGATGGTTTGTATCACTGCTCGCTGTACAAATAAGTCCACAGATAAACACTGATACTCGTCTTCCTGCACTCGTCCTCCTGTTTCTGATTCTCTGTTGTGGTTCTACTTTGACATTTTTTCCTTTCCTCTTCCAGCCAACAAGAGGAGCATATATG
Source organism: Plectropomus leopardus (assembly GCF_026936395.1). NCBI lineage: Eukaryota > Metazoa > Chordata > Actinopteri > Perciformes > Serranidae > Plectropomus > Plectropomus leopardus. Next base: position 2,643,752 of record NC_142187.1, on the reverse strand, counting down.
ATCGTTATGGCAAGGAGGGACTGACGGGCAGCAACGGAGGGAGAGGTGAGTGCTGCATTTTGGAAACGCTCAAAACTCCACATGTATTTTTTTCTGTCTGTATCAACAACAGATTTTAGTTTGACTGAAAACATTTCTATCAAATATGAAACTCACCGTTTCATTTGTTGGAGATGTGACTGCCGCTCTTCTAACAGTAGATGAGTCACCACAAAGTCCTTCTTTATGCACCCTTTGCATTTTACACAGAACCAAACAACGGCAACATCATGCCGCTCCGCTGTGGGATTTTAGACGGCATGCCGGCACCATGGAGGCAAAAGAGGCGTGGCGGGTGTGACGTTTAATACAATAGCCTCGACCTCTAGTGTGACATATACAGTACAGTACACGTCCACAGCGCTTTCTGAACAGTAAAAAAGGCATCATATGTCATTAACAATCAGTGCGCATCCCCAGTAGTGTCAGGTAGTTAGAACAGGCTTCAGTGCACACTCTAAAGACGAGCCCTTTGTGTATACGTATATTATTCAGAAGTCATCATTGCATATATGCAAATGACCTAATTACCAAAGAAAACAAGGAATTGCTCATTTTATTTATTTTTCCATAGTTTTTTTATAGTATAGTTTTAATTTATTCTAAAGTTCTTATTGTTATTGTAATGGCTATTTGCTTGTTACTTTTCCTGTGCTGTTTTAATTCTTTTTGTGAGGCACTTTGGGCTGCATGATTGTTTGAAAGCTTTATTTCTGCCCCGAGATATTACTGTGCAGCAGCTGCAGTGCAGAGGATGGTAATAATGAAAAAAAAGGCTGACCCAGCAGCACTGAGTGCATTGAGTTATTTAGTTTTGCTCTGTGTTCATACTGATTACATCAGTTTTCATCGACATGATGTTTCAGGGGGCCATTTCCACAACGGAGATCATTTCCACGAACCGTTCACATTCCGCAACCCAGATGACGTCTTCAGGGAATTCTTCGGAGGCAGTGACCCATTCGCAGACTTTTTTGGTAATCAGTCAGTTTATTTGTCACGTGAATTCATGTCAGATACAGTTCCAGGGAAGTGTTCCCATCAGCTCCTTCAATTTCTGCATTCAGAAGAGTGAATGTGTGTGTGTGTGTGTGTGTGAGAGAGAGAGAGAGAGAGAGAGAGAGAGAGAGAGAGAGAGAGATTGGGTCTGAGGCAGCACTGTTGATACTCTGTTGTCTGTCCCGCTCTGTCAGGTGCAGATCCATTTAGTGATGATCCGTTTTTCGGCAGCGGCCGGCGGCACCAGAGTCGAGCAAACCGCAGTCACCGGACAGGTGGCTCGTTTTTCGGGGGCTTTGTCGGTTTTCCTCCATTTGGTGCTGGCTTCTCACCATTTGATCCAGGTCAGATATTCACCCAAAAATAACTGAAATATAACACACGAGCTGAGCAATGACACACAGTGGATGCAAACCTCAGTCACGTTTTAAAGCAGCCTCTCTCTCTGTCCCGTTATCTCAGGATTCAGTTCTTTCAGCTCCATGAGCCCCATGGGTCACATGGGTCACATGGGTCACATGACAACCATGGGCAGTCTTGGAGGTGGAGGCTTCACCTCTTTTTCATCCACCTCTTTTGGGGGAGGAGGTGGAGGAGGGATGGGCAACTTCCGCTCTGTGTCCACCTCCACCAAGATCATCAACGGCAGGAAGATCACCACTAAAAGGTACAAACTGAGCCGCTCTGACGTCACACCAGTTCAGTTAGCTCATTTACAAACTGTGTGCTGAGACTTTGTCACTTTCGCTATACTTTTCAAGTGCTATGATTTTATTTGTTCTTTGCTCTCTCTAAAGATGACACTAAATACAAAAACTAAACTACAGAGAAGCCAAATAAAATGGTTAATGGGTGTTAAAGCTCCGCCCGCAGACGATTTTCTGTCAAAAGTGATGTATTTGCTCTGTCCATTCTGTCACCAGTTTAGTTTTAGCACTAATACAAAAAAGATGTCATGCATATTAGTTCCTCCTTCAAATTATGCACATTATCCATGATTTGATTCAAAGTGGTGCAGTGTATATATCTGGGGCTTTTATTGTGAAGGGTAAAATGGATGTTAAGCACTGTGGACACATTAAGCAAAGAAGACGCCTCAGAATAGAAGACATGATTTGATAGTGCATATCGCAAAATGAATTAAGTGAGAGAAAATACTGAGAGGGGAAGAGAAGAAACTGAGAAGAGAAAAGTTCATAAATCATTCACTGATTCCACTGAAGTCGCTCCTGGACGCTAGAGTTTTCGCTTTCAGCCATGCTCGTTGTTTCCATATGTAGCAGCGGGACACCATTACTTCAGCAAGTCGAATTGTTGCCATCATCACGATATGAATTTTTTCTAGTCATATTAACAATCATACCGGCATTATCTTCAACAATATGATATGGAGCACTCACAGCAAACACTTACACTGATACAGATTTTGTTTCAGTTTGCACTTTTTTTGGTGTCTAAAATCCATTTTCCTGCTGACATTCTGTCCACAGCAATACATTGTATCGCTGCTGTGTCAGCATTCCTCCAAACTGACAGTGTGCCAAGTGACATTACTGCATGTAATACACAGACTATGGATAATTACCCTACACAACCCCACTTCTAAACCAGTGACACAGTGTCAGAGTTTGAAGTATTTGATGAGAGTCTTTCCAGTGCTGCAAAAGCACTGTGGTCAAGAGAGCTCAACACACCACAATTTCACAACACACGAGCAAATAAAGAATACATCCTCACCTCTTTGACAAAACATCCAACGCATGTAGAAAACGAAATGCAAATAGATGAAACACAGCAAGGAAACACATTCACAGATTTGACAAAACGTGTGTGGCACAAAAAAAGCTGCTGCAAATAGGCTACAAAAACAAGCAATTACACAACACAATGTAAGTTTTTAGGAGAAAAAAGTAGGAAACACCAGGCTAACACTGAATAGCCAGCTTTTTATGTATTTTTTTATGCCAAATGCTTCCAGTATGAATATCCAGCATATTGGTTAAATGTTATTAGATGGTCACACTGCTGAGGAAATGTGTTTGGGGTCTGGGTCTGTATGGAGCTGGAACAGTGACAGTATATTTTTGTATTGAAAAAGGAAACACTGACACAGTTGAATATAGGATAAAAAGGATTTGTACATCATTGTATTGTGTTTTTATTTATTTAACTTCATTGGAATTGGGGTTTGTATATTAGAATAAGTCTAGAGAATTAATTAGCTTTATATTGATGTGGAAGCTAATAAATGACCAATATGAAGTTATGGATAAGGGGTGGGATTAAAAAAGTTAGTACTTCCCACTCCTTTTTGGATATGTGTATCAAATCATGATGTGTTGTTTACATTTTTCATGTCCTCTTTTGTAATGTATTTTTTATGTCTGTCTGTTACTTTATGATTGTCTTTTTTTTCTTTTGAACGTTTTTTTCATGTTTAAAATAAACTGCTACTGCTACTACTACATGAAAAATGCATAAAAATGCAATTTGTTTGAGTTGGAGGCGAGAGTCCAGCTGTTCTCCAGCTGAGGCTGCTGTCCCCTCTGTGGACCAGATGACACACATCACATCAGCAGTGTGACTAATCTGTAACTGTGCTGACATGTCTGAAAAAAAGCATTAACACAAGATTCTCTCAATGGAGACCTTTTTCTGAATGACAGCTAAACATCTGATTAACCCCTCATAGCCTGGAGCGACATCGTTTTTTTGTGCTGCGTTCAGACGCCTTTTTACAAATATTTCTGTCTTTGGAACATGAGCAAACTGGTTTGATTTCTTTCATAAGCATTGGATAAAAAGGCAATGAAATTTCCCTTAAATTGCAAAAAAAGTAAAACGTGACAAATCTGGTGATTGGTAAGTTGCTCATTGCCTTTTTTCCATGTCTTGAAAAAAAAGAAGAGCTACTTTGCTCAGGTTTCAAAGGGTTAATGGATGAATGAAACCGGCAGCGTTTTCACGTCTTTTTCATCAGCTGAGATCTCTTTCAGTTAAATCGTCCTCGTCCTCTCTTCCTCCAGGATTGTGGAGAACGGTCAGGAGCGGGTGGAGGTGGAGGAGGACGGGCAGCTGCGGTCTTTAACCATTAACGGTAAGGAGCAGCTGCTGCGACTGGAACACAAGTAACGACAGACGCATGGTCTGCTGCAGAAGTGTTACCTCAGCACAAACATACCAACAAACTTGAGCTCCAAACAGAAGGAGAAAAAAAAGCAACAAAACAATGTAATAATAGTGCTCTACTGTTGTTTGGATGTACATACTTAGGTTGTGTTGATTTCCCTCCTCATGTCCTCTCCCTGCTGACTTTCATTTGTTAACCGACGATTCAAATTGGAGGGATTTGGATGCAGACTTTTCTATGCATTTTGTTAATGTATTTCTCAATTGGAGCTGTCCTTATATTTTGGCTCAGGGTGGTGTTATTGTTTCAGTGTTTGGGACCACAGTATTGTTCTGATGTGTATGACCAGACCCCTCCTCCCATGACTTTCTGTATGCACTCCACTGTGTGTCGGTGTGTGTGTGCAGGCGACACACACTGTGTTCAGAAAACAAAGCATGACTTTGCTTTTTTCATCTGAATAGTAAAAAAACAAAAGTGTTGATTTGGCTTTTAAAAAGTGAGTAGAATAACTGATGCTTCTTCCGCCTCTCTGTTTACTGCTTGTCTAACCTCTTCTTAGTAATAATTCTTTTTTATTAAAAAAAATTAAAATGCTGTTAGGATGAGTTATGCAATTTTATATGTTCTAATACCAATGTGTTTTTTTGTTTATTTAATTATGCATGTACACCTTATGATGTTGAGTCTTAATGTTAAAGCTGCATTATGATGCACAGTTAATGGAAGGCATTCTATAAATGATATATGGATATAGAAGGAATTTTGTGTACTTTGTAAACCAATAAACCTGAGTTTCATCCTGTTTTCAGGATGCTAAAGTTTGGCTGCTGTCTCATCTGTCTGTTAGTATCACAAGTGTCATCATGCAGGATGTCTGTGGGTCTGTATAAAGTCTTGTAGGTCACATATTTGGCAGGTTTTCATTTCATCCTCAAATTGCACAAATTCAAATTACGAATATGAACTACGCATAACATGAATTTTGAAAAAAAAATCCCATTTATCGCAAAAAGGTGTTTACACTCGCATGAGGTGGTATTTCAGGCAACTGAAAAAAAGCCGTATTTCACAAAACTGCAATGGAAACACTTTGTCTTTCATAGGTCACATGATGCTATGGATATGTGCTGGTCAGTAGGATCTGGCTCCCTCATGATGCAGCAGGAGCTACAAGAGCTGTTATTGCATCACATAACTCTTCAGAAGTTGAGCAGATCATCCTGAAGTTTTAGATCCATAACTCCGCTGAGAAATAGTGGACTTTCACCTCCAAGAAGTCCCTCATATGTGGCAGCTCCCACCTATAAGGGCCTCGCCTTTTCATTATGGCTTCCCAACACGCCTATCTGGCCTTGGATTTGAAATAATGTAGGCTGGGGTGGTGGCTGTAATAGAAATAAAGCTGCTAATGTTTTGAACATCTATCACCATGGTTACTGGGATGTTATCACCAGAGGAGAAGTCGCAGAACATCACTCAATGGAAACAGTCGTCTCGACATAAATCTACCGTGAAAGTATCAAAACACTCAATCCACAGAGAAATGCTCACAGTCTGTTTATAGAAACGATTTATACTATTTATAGAAAATTGTGTCAGAGGTCTTCCAATGCATTAAATATAAGTGTCTGATAGCTGTGGACACTGTGTCATGGGTAGTAACCTGAGAGTCAGTGTTCACTATTCATTTAAAATTCCCTCCGACAGACTTCAATAACAAAACTATCACAAACAAACGTTTGTATTACATTAAAATAGCACCCACGTTAATATTACACACACTCTTTTCGCTCTGTGCACAAAATGCGCTTTTCAAAATCAAGCATTAAAAAATATACATTAATATTGTTTTTGTACTTTCATTACGAGTTAAATTTTTAACCAACATCAGCCCTGATCATAAATATGAAATATTCATTAATTTTTAGAATTTTAACCCTTGAAATGCCAGGGTTTTTTATGATGCCACTATCTTTTTAGATTTTAAAAAAATACACAAATAAATAAATACATTTTGAATATACAACATGTTTAGCAGATTTTTTTAAATTATCGCAGTCTAGAATATTTAATGATTAGAAGCAACACTGGTTTTTATACTTTTTTTGTGCAGTGTTCAATACACACTCTGCACACAAAATGCACTTTTCAAATACAGGCTATTAAAAATATATATATACACGTTATTTTATGCTTTAATAGAGTTTATTTTTATCAACCATCATCAGTCCTTAAACATCAAATAATCATTAATTTTCAGATTTTTAACCCTTTAAATGCCAGTTTTTTTGTCATGATGCCACTATGTTTTTAGATGGAAAAAAAGAAAAACAAAAAACTGAATTACTTTCAGTACACTACATGAGTAGATTTTTATATTTTTTTGATAATTACTGTCTGGGATATGTCAGTGATTAGCAGTGACATTGACTGTGACAGTGGAAAGTGGAAATAGCATGAATCATCTGGTAAAAAATACTAAAAATGAAAATTCCAAGGTAAAAGCCCAGAATGACACCCAGAAATATGGAGTAACTTTTTGCATTTAACAGTTTGAATGTAACAGTTTACTTTCCATGGTGTATTTTAAACCTATTGTAAGAGCTGAGCTGGAAATTCACTGATTAAACAAAAATACACAAAATGAAAAGCGTATAAAATGCACCAAACAGTCCCTACAGGTTAAAGCAGGAGTAGCTGCAGTTTAATCAGTTTTAGTTTGTGTCTCCACAGTTAGTGCTCAGAACAGGGCCCCAGGGCCTGCACTGTTCCAGCACATCCTCAGTGTGACGTTAACTCTGACCTATAGAGAGCCCACAGCGAGCTTACACGCTGAGGAACAAGAATGGTGCGTAAACTTAACTCTCAATCTTATTTTTGTTTTCAATGAATGAAATTTACCAAGTTACCTGCGTGTGTGTGTGTGTGTGTGTGCGTGTGTGTGTGTGTGTGTGAATAATATGGAGGTTCAAACTTTGCTCACAATTCTTTTTTCTGTTTTCTCTGGATTATTAATGACATAAGTGTCACTGGCAGAGAGGAGAATGCTCTCAAAACTAAAAAGCATGATGGACCACCAGCCCCTCCACACCCTGCAGGTGTCTGGGCAGAGCAGCTTCAGCCACAGGTTGATCCCGGCAAGAAGCAGGACTGAACGCTGCAGAACCTCTGTCCTGCCTGCTGCCATTAGACTTTTATATATATATATATATATATATATGCTTTTGCCCTTATTAAAGATAGGACAGCTGCAGCATGAAAGAGGGAGAGAGAGAGGGGATAACATGCAGCAATTTAGTATTTATATCTAAGTTTTTTTAATTATTATTTTTCCAGCAGATAGTTTTAGATGTGTGTGGTTAGCTGTGAATGAACAGCTGTAACAAATGTTTTTTTCCTGTGAAGGACTGATAAAGTATCTATCTATCTGTCTGTCTATCTATCTATCTATCTATCTATCTATCTATCTATCTATCTATCTATCTATCTATCTATCTATCTATCTATCTATCTATCTATCTATCTATCTATCTATCTATCTATCTATCTATCTATCTGTCTTTCTTGTCACATGGAAAAAGTTCCAGTTCTGCAGCCTCACTGCTAGATGCCACTAAATCCTCCACACTTGACCTTTAACATATAAATCATCATCATGGTAATCATCATTAGCTGCAACTCTATAACAACAATCCAAATATAATGTTACCGTTTTTTGTTTTTTTTTAATTTCTGAAGGGTTCACAAATCATTCTGTAATCATTGACAAACATAAAAGTATACCAATAATGTAATATTTTTTTAACAATAAACTATTGAAATAACAAAGTATGGGATTATTAACAATTGGGAAACATTATTCATTGGCATTTCACTGTTAACAGTAAAATGGCTATAAATCTTCCATTTATTTATGATTTTTTTGGAAGTTTGTCATGATCTGGGGTATTTTGTAGATTTTGTTTTGTGGTTTCTCTGTGTTTTCCTTGTTTCATGTTTGGGTTCCTGCTTTGTTTTGTGGTATCAATCCTCATGTGTCATGCCTGGTTTTACTTCCTGTCATTGTGAACTTTCCTGTCTTCAGGGTTTCCCTGATTAGTTCTCCTGTTGTCACTTTCCCTAATTTCCCAATCTCTCTAGTCCTCCCCGCCTTTCGTCTGTTTCCCTGCTGTTTTCTGTCACTCCTGTCTTCTATCAGTCTCATCTGTCCAGGATAGAAATGGAAGTAGTTGAAATATTCGCCTTAAATCACACAGGAAGGGTTTTCCTCGTCCATGTCTAAGTTTAGTATATTAAATATGGAGGAAGTAACAGAATGGTTATATTGTCAGGGTTATGAGATGTATAATTATGAAGAAAGGAAGATTGTTTGTGTGCATGTGCAGTGGTGGATTTTAATTAGTACATTTACTCAAGTAGCTACTGTAGTTTACTTAGCTACAAATATGAGGAACATTTATCCATTACATTTCAGAGGGAAATATTGTACTTCTTACTTCACTGCAATTATCTGACAGCTTTTGTCACTTTACAAATAAAGATTTTTTGCATGAAAAACAAAATAAGTAATAAAGTAATAAAGTAATAACTTTAAAAAACATGTTTGTTATAAATCAAACAGTTTACACAAGTACAGCTGAAATGATTAGTTGTAGTAGTTTTACTCCCCCCCACCCCACCCCACACTGTGTGTGTTTGCTTGCATCTTGCTTGCTATTTGGAATTTGTTTGATTGGTTGTCTCTGTATGATGAGTTATTTTGTCACTGTCTGATTCTTTTTTGTATTTGTTGCCAATTAATACTCAAAAAGTTCTCTAACGCACAGCAAAAGTAGAAAAGGAAAGGCTGAAAGAGAAAACTTCACTGCTCTGTGGTCAGTTTTACACTCGTCTGAGTTTCTTCCTGTGTGTGTTGCAGCACCTCTCTGTGGAGAGCCAGGAATGTTCCCTCTGTTGGTGCCTGTTGGTGTCCAAGGCTGGCTTCAGCCCCAAAGGTTTTAAAAATAGCCCCAGATCTCAATATATATGCGTTGTTTCAAAAATATAGATAGGCCTAATAATAATAATAATAATAATAATAATAATAATGATGATGATAATAATAATAATAATAATAATGATGATGATGATGGTAATAATAATAATAATAAAAACGATGCTCCAGATCTTATTATCTGTCCTTCTGTTCATACTTGTCCCTGATTAAATATACTTAATTACATTTCTATACTATTAACATGAATGTATACATTTAACTATTTTTATTTTACAGTCAGTGCATTTTTGTAATTGTAACTATTCTGTCCCTTTGACATCATAGCAACAATTGGAAAAAAAGGATGAAGAAAAAATGCGAAGAAGAAGGCAATATGCAATGAAAGAAGAAATGACCACAAAAGTAGCAAGAAATTATGAAATATAAATTAATTGCGAAAGTTGTTTTAAAAAAAGAACAAAAAAGAAAAGTTTAAATGAGAAAAAGAAGCAAACCTGTAATCAAAGGTTTAAAATATGTCTTGGAAAAAAAAGATTATTATGTGACATCATTTTAAATATATAATTATGATAATTATAGTTTTCCCCCAGTTTTTTTTCTTTTTCCCTATCCCTTTTTCCCTGGATTTTTAAAATTAATTTTCTAAATGTACTAATTTCTTGCTATTTGTTGAAAATTTCTTTTTACAAAGCAACACGTGAGCATCTTGATTTTGCTACTCTGTTCCTATGAAGAGGAAACAAATGAGCAAACCTCCCTTAACAAGAAATGATCCAAAAATTTGCACCAAAACAAAAAAGTAAGTTTCAAGAAAATTATCTGAAAATTAGCAATTAAAGAAAAGAAAAAGATAGATAAATAAACAAATAAATAAATAAATAAAACCAAAAAAAAAAAATCATACTTCTATATTCTCTAAAATAATTTGAAATGTATAATTACAATAACCATAAATATTGGTTTCTGAAAACTCTTTAAGGTTGTTTTTTGTTGTTGTTTTTTTGCACTTGATTCTATGAATTTGTGTTAATATCGTTCATTGTTTCTTTAATGGCCTGTCTTTCTGTAATAATGGTCTCATACAAACATGAATTACTACTAATATAACTACTAATATACATTGATATATGCGTAAAGTCGATTTTCTTTGTTTTAAATATCTATTAATGAATTCCCTTATTTCAGGTATTGAAATGTACAGAGCTGTGCGGTCAGCGGGAGTTCAGGTGGAAAGAGTCCGGTGATGTGGAGCTGTCCTTGGTGCTGAACGCCTCAATCCAATTAGTTCTCTTTCTCCCCCCCTCTCTCTCTCCCTCTCTCTCTCTCTCTCCCTCTCTCTCTCTCTCTCTTTCTCTCGCTCCTCTCTCTCTCGCTCCTCTCTCTCTCTCTCCCTCTCTCTCTCTCTCTCCTGTCCAGCCGGTTGACACTTCTCTCTCTGTATCTTCTGTGTGTTTCCTCATGGCTCTCCGCGCTGCATTTCCCGGGACATTTCGTCTCCTGCGCTAACAGATTTTTTTAATTTTGTTTTTAATTTTTTGCCAAAATGTGGCGGGTGTCCGGCGGTCTGTGCGCTCTCGGCGGGCTTCAGCAATCAGTGGCCGCAGGGGAGCCGAAGCAACTGGGATAACTGTACTGGGTGCTATGGTGGGACCTCCTGGAAGAGCAAGAGTTCGGCTTTTCCGAAACATCCTCAGTTTCCACAGAGGTGGGTCACACGGACATTCTTTCACTTTACACCTTTTTATGTATTCAAGTGTTTCAGTATCTAAATAAGAGTGGCGGGCTGCTGTTAGAGACATTACAATTGAGGGAAATTAAAAAGAACAGACCTGACTTTGATTTGTGTTTGTTCACATATATTCACTTTCTATGTAGCTTGTACCTTTTCAACTTGCTGCGGGATCAGGTGCATTATCACGGGTTAAGCCTGAGTCTCCTTAATCTCTTGACAACGAATTGGACGCTTTTACTTTGGACTTTTATTCTGCTGTATGCACAGGATTTAACTGTCTCTGCATTTGGTCTGCTTTGGTAAAGAAAGTGGCAAAACATCTAATTACAACACACTTTTTATGATAATGATATAAAGTGAATCATTGTTTAATAAACCATCCATCCATCCATTTTCTTCCACCTATCCGGAGTCGGTTTGGTGTTTAATAAACCAAAGATAAGTGTAAAGTCAGTTTACTAATCTAAGTGTTTATGTTTGAGAAATGTCAGAAGTTGTGTTTTATTTTGGAGGTGGGGATGGACAGGATGAGACCCATTTTTAGTAGTGATGTAGCAGCTTGGTTCCTGACGTAGCCGTGTGTCCTATGAGTGTCCCAGGAGAAGATAGACAGTCTATAATTAACTAAGGCAGACTTGAGCCAGGGGAGACGAAGCCTAATGCCACTACTGGGATTTGTGGAACTCCATTACACAATCAGATAAAGGTCTCGCAGTCAGAGGACTTCTAATGGCAACATAAGCCTTTACAGTCCAACAGGAGAAAGGCTTCAGAGGGTGTGGGTGGGGGTGGGGGGTGCAGTTTAAATTCCATTCATTGTGTAAGAGTGGGTTCCTATTTGGTATTCACTGCATAAAAAAACCTGTGTGGAGATATACAGTTTCATTATTCAGAGGTTTAATTAGAGGATTCCTTCTAATTAAAAGTGTCAACGTTTCCGGGGTTGTGATGAGTCTGCAGGCTTTAACAGGCAGCACAAAGGAATATTTCCCAATGGAGATGCTCAGATTTACTGTTTTGATTCTGTCTGCTACTCGCTGAACCAAAAATAATTGACTGTCTGACAGCCTGTAAGTTACAGTCAATTCTAACATCACTCTGTATGTCTGTGATGGAAAAGCAAACCATATCAGCTGCTGTAAGACAGATATATATCAAATAGTACAATATAAAGACATGGCGTCCATATAGCACTGCTGCAAGTCCAATTTTGAACATTTTGGCTGTGTTCTTACACCATTATAATGATATTTTAGTAGATTTGACCTGTCATTCCATTCCCTCATTCTGCTCCCTCGAGCATTCAGTGGGCATGGCCAGATCAACCTGCAAGAGGGCCAAAGGGCAAAAATGAGCTGCTAGGCCCCTGTTGCCCCCTTCTTCTTCCATCTCTCTCTTTAAATTGTCCAAAAGTAATTGCAAGTGACATGAACAAGGCCTTATGGGCAGCGGTGGATAAAGTACCTGAGAGCCACACTTGAGTATAAGTACAGTAACCTCACCAGAGACTGGTTGAAGTTAAAGTCACCTATTAGAATATTATTTGAGTAAAAGTCTTAAAATATCTGACAGACATTGTACTTCAGTCTCAAAAGTAATTTTATTATATCAAATGTACTTGAGTATTTAAAGTAAAAGAGCATGTGAATTCTGTTAATAAAAAAGCAAGCAGTCAGAACTTTGAAAATGAGTACATTTATTGCTTCGTAACACACACCACCTAAAAATTACACTTGAAGAAAATCAAGGTCACAATTTAAATGATTTAAAGAATAAAATATTTTTTCCCTCTGTCCATTCCTTCAGTCGTCTCTCCGTCCTATCCTCCCCTCTTCCTTTCTTGTTAACTTAGGTGCTCATGGGAAATGTAGTGGAGTAAAAGTGAAAGTTGACACTTCAAGTACAGATACTCACACAAAAACCTTAAGTGAAGTAACAAAGTATTATTAGTGTGTTACATAAAACCACAGCTTAAAAAAGTGGAAACTTTTATAAAAATATGTTTTGTTGTATTTTGCTCAAACTGTCAGTATATTCACACAGTTTATATGAAAGTGTCTGTGGGTAACCATTAAATGGGCCCAAGTACGACTTATTTACTGACTTACATCAATGACAATATAATTAACGTATTTGCATGAAAAAAAAACGTGTCATCTGATGCCCCCGCATTTACTGTGAGATGGTTCAGTCCATCTGTGGGTCAGAGACAAGCAGAAGTCACACGTGCTGCTGATGGAAAGATGTGAAGCGAACTGCAGCCTGACTAGCTCATTCAAAATGCCTCACCAAAAATCTGGGGCTCCAAAAGAAAATCCAGGGTGCAGAGAGGACAGAGAAAAGGAAAATGAAAGCAGCAGAGAGACAAAGGACAAATGTCTGGACAGAAAGTGTGAAGAGGCAGCAGGTGTGACAGGCGGAGCTGCAGGTGAGGAGTTAGGCAGACTGATTTTAGCAGATAAAACCTGCTGCAGTGGTCCCAGTTTTACAACTACAGTAAAGATACACATATCATCCTAAACTGGACGACCGATGATCCGATGATACAAATCATATCTTGCTATCTTGTCAGAAAGGGGAGTAATAACGCTCCAAGGGAGGGAGTGTCATTAGGGACTGTTCGTTATTTATGAGGGGAGAGATGGTGGTGCAAAACAGGTGAGGCACTGTAAAGAATTTTTCAAACACTGGGGTGGGAGTAATGTCTTTGGATTTGGCTTAGTGGAGGGACAGTAAACTTTAAGTGGTTGCATTTTGTATTCAAAGCTCACAACTAGTTTTTAAGGCATGTTTTCTTTAAAATAAATAAATAACACACGCCATTTATCTCATCCCTAAAATGTGAAATGTGGTCATTTATTGTGAAGGGTTAGGGTCATGCATTTTGCCCCAGCAAACCCCTGACTCTCATAAATAAAGTACAGTTTCAGTCTGCCCAAAATTCCTACTGGCTCGTCCAAAGAAACAGCCTGACATGGAGTCCAGTTGAAAACTTCAATTCAAGGATAAAGATTTAGTCTGAATATTTCTAATGAAATATTTTTAAAGGGCTTAAAAATGCTTGTTTTGACTATATATAGTTTTGTTTGTTTACACAAATGCTAATTATATATCATACACAATCAGTTTTCTGAATACTACACAGAAAACACACTTATTCAGTTAAGTTGGACTCACTTGGTTTGAGTTGCCCTCGCTTAGAAAGAACAAGTTCATTTCACCTGCCATTTTGAAATTGATTAACAAAATGAAATAAATTCAAGGTAAAAGGTACATTTATTTATTGATTATTATATGCTTTTTAAACTATGTTAAGAAATGAATGAAATCAAATATTAAATACAAAGAAATTTAAGTAAACCTAACAAATAGACATAAAGTAAACTGCTTTGGGAAGATGTGTTGCAGGTTTGTTTTCCAGCTTCTCATGTTAAAAGTGTCCTTGAGCAAGAAATAGAACCACAAATTGCTCTGATTTAGTTTTTCAGGAAAAATGTAAGTCCCTTCAGGCTAGATTGATGTATTGTAATGCACAGAGAGTCTGCAGTTGAGGATTAGAAGGGGCCCAGAAACACATTTAGTCCTCGGGCCCCCAGCGAGGTAATCCTGCAACAAAGACACTGTGACTGTGTGACTCATTCTGTTTACAGATGTTGATGGCTGCACATCTTGTGGTCACTGTTGATGTCTTGTTTTTGCAGCCATGGATGTAACCAGGAGTTTGGTGCTGTGAACACAGCCAGGTGACTGGGTGGGCCTGGGCATCTTTCCCCTGACGGACGGACCACCATCATCATCTCACTGAGCCTCATAAACTCACACACACACACACACACCACTGCAACCTGTTAGAGGTACCCCACTCCCACAGTCACACACACACACACACACACACAGCCGACATGACAGACAGAGTGAGCTTCAGCACGCCCAAAGTCACGCCGCGGCCCGCCGCAGGCCCCGTGCTCCCCCCTGAGCCCATCGACATCATCCGCATCAAGGCTCGCTCGCGCAGGGTCAGGCTCAACGTGGGAGGTCTCACACATGAAGTCCTGTGGAGAACACTGGACCGGCTGCCCAGAACCCGTCTGGGACGGCTAAGAGACTGCAACACCCACGAGTCACTGCTGGAGATCTGTGACGACTACAGCCTCACCGAGAACGAGTACTTCTTCGACCGGCACCCGGTGGCCTTCTCCTCCATCCTCAACTTCTACAGAACGGGGAAGCTGCACATGATGGAGGAGATGTGCGCTCTGTCCTTCGGCCAGGAGCTGGACTACTGGGGCATTGATGAGATCTACCTGGAGTCTTGCTGCCAGGCGCGGTACCACCAGAAGAAGGAGCAGATGAACGAGGAGCTGAGGAGGGAGGCGGAGACGCTGAGGGACAAGGACGGAGACGAGGCGGAGCACGGCTGCTGTCCAGACAAGAGACAGAAGCTGTGGGACCTGCTGGAGAAACCCAGCTCCTCTGTGGCTGCAAAGGTAACAGCCACACACACACACACACACACACACACACACACACACACACGCAGGTAAAGGGAAATTACACTACACTCTTAGATACAATAGCCATGGCCTGTGCTGGATTAAACATGTCCTGACTCACAGTACTTTCACTGTTAACCCTTTAAAAACTGCATTGCTGTCATTTTTCTTGTGCTGCATTTATGCACCTTTCACAAGTAAAGGGCCCACAATTTTCAAGAAATTAGTAAATTTAGATTTTTAAAAAGCTGGGAGAAAAAAAAATAGATATCCACAGTTAAAATTATAATAATTATTTATTCAAAATTGTTTTTACAGAATTGTTATGATTTTTAAGCACCCCCCGCCCCCGGGCATTTCCCTGTTTTATATATCTTACCTTGTTTGTTTGTTTGTTTCCTGTTTTTCAGGTAAATTTCTTATATATTTCTTTTTTTACTAATTTCTTGCAAATTTATGGGTCCATTTCTTCTTTAGCTGCCCATTGCCTGCTTCCCATGATTTTGAAAGACATCAAGCCAATTAGCCCAGGTGGTGAAGCCTGACAAAATAATATGGATGTCAACAGTGTTATCTGACTGTTGGCTTGAGGACCAATGTATTATGTTATGTGCATTATGGGATATAGAGTCCATGTTGATTTTTTAAAGCTTAATCTTTGACTAAAGGTCTCTGCTGCAAACATTTGAACCGTTTTTTTCTTGAAGCAGCTTTTATTTTGGGGTGGCTGTGGCTTAGAGGTAGAGCGGGTTGTCCTCTAATTGGAAGGTCAGCGGTTCAATCCCTTAGGCAAGATATTGAACCCCAAATTGCTCCTGAAGCTGCATCATCGGAGTGTGAGTGTGTGTGAATGATTTCTGAGTAGCAGGTGGCACCTTGTATGGTAGCCTCGACCACCAGTGTGTGAGTGTGTGTGTGAATGGGTGAATGTGACATGTAGTGTTAAAGCACTTTGAGTGGTCAATAAGACTAGAAAAGTGCTATACAAGTATAGTCCACTACCATTTATTCTGATGGAAGAAAGGAGACATAAAATAAGGGCCGACATAGGACAAAGCGAGATGCCTAAACTGGAGCTGAACAAAGGACTGTGAAACGACTGTGATGTCTTCACACTAAGACAAGACTCTTCTTTTATCTGTCTTTTTATCTGATTCTTGTGAGTCCCTTAACTTTATTGAAGTACAACACTTAATTACAGGAGGAGCCAGTTAAAGAGATGTCTTCACTGACTGAGAGAACTGAGGTTACAGGGACAGCAATTAGGAACTTTGGTGTTTTATATTTAAAGCTTTTTTTTTTACATTTTAACTTCGGAAGTGACTTCTGAGAAAGAGAGAAAGGAGAGGAAATTAAAAAGAAAAAAGGAAAGAACATTTGTGAAATAATTTCTAATATGTAACTATAAAAATAATATTGTTTTCCCTGGACATTTTTCTCTAGCTTTTTAAAATAAATTTTCTAAATCTTCAAATGTCTTGAAATTTGTGAAACATTTCTTGGTCATTTGCCTTTTTTTCCAATGTGTTTTTGAGAGAAATGGCACCAATGTGCTCAGGGTTAAAGTGTTTAAAAGCGTGTGAAAGGGGTCTCAAAGCAGTACAAAAATAACATAAAAAAGTGATGTCACTCCTGATTTTAAAGGGTTAAGTTCCAGTACAACACAGTATCAATAATTCCCCACTAATAGGCAGGCTTTTATTGTTTTTGTGAGTTGAGGCCTTGGTGTCAAACTGTGAGGCAGTGTTCAGTCGTGACCTCAGCTCTGCTGTTGCTGCTCTGCTTTGCCGCTCTGCTCTGCAGCCTCATGCAGATCCATGTAGAGGCATCAGAGGCCATTAGGAGCTCTCAGGACCATAATCCTCCTTCACCTGCAGAGTCCAGAGACAGCCAGGAGGAGGAGGAGGAGGAGGAGGAGGAGGAGGAGGTGGAGTTACGCTCTGGCATGTTAGCCCTGTGTTGGAGTGTCCTGTAGGCCTAGTGGAAAAGATAAAGTGGTTAACTGTTAAAGGGTCAATTCATACAAATTACAAAACAAACAAACAAAATACAGCATATTTTCACTTTCCCATACACTGTAACAAATTGCTTTAAAAATATAAAATTCTTACAGTAATGTACAGGGTTTTTTTAAATGCAATAAAACACTGTTAATGTTTATGCTTTTTGGAGCCAATGTTACACTGCAAACCTCACATTCTACTGAACACTTATGTACAGCTTTTCAAAAAAAAAACCCACACCAGTAAATCTTGATGCTTTTTGGAGCCAAAATTACACTGTAAGCCCATAGACTCTCACAGTCTATTGTAGAATGCTGTAATAAATTTAACAGTAGTACAATATTGAAGCAATTTATGGTATTGGCACTGTAAAATAATGATAAAATAATGATTTCACTTTTCTTGTGCTGCATTCAGACACCTGTCACAAATATCTAACCTTTGAACCCTGAGAAAATTGGTGCAATTTCTTTAAGTAACAAATAACAATAATAAACTAGCACTTTGGTATTAAATGTTTCACACATTGTAAGGAATTAGTAGATTTAGAAAATTATTTTAATAGCTAGTAGGAAATGTATGGGCAAAAAAATGAGAAAAGTTATATTTATAATTATGATAATTACATATTATGTTACAATTTTTCTTATATTTTTTAAAGCTTTTTTTAAAAAAAATATTTATTACAAATTCATTCTTTAAAAAAACATGGGGAAAAAGGACAATGAGCAACTTGGTAAGAAATGTTTCACAAATTGCAAGAAAGAAGCAGATTTAAAAAATGATTTTTTAAAAGCTAGGTAAAAAGTGTAATATTTTCTTCATTCCATATTTAAAATTGTGTTACAAAAATGTTGAATTTTGAAGCATTTTTCCAAGTTATTTTTTCAACATTTTTAATTAATTAATTACTTCATTAATTCATTAATTTCTGCAAATTTCTTGTTTATTTTTTTATTTATTTCTTCTTTCATTGCCTTCTTCCCATGTTTTTGAAAGAATTATAGCCAGTTTGCTCAAGTTTTAAAGGGTTAACTGTTTTTTTATACATAGATGTGTGTACTAATGCAAAAATCTGCAACTTTCATATGAAATCTTGTAGAAAAGAAGGAACAAATGATTTTCTTTTTTGGTTTTACAGATTTTCCATTTTAAAACGGCTGCAGCATCTTTAGTTTCCATCGTTTGAGATGGGTTGAAGTTTTTCGGAGAAGGTGCAGACTTGGTCAGGTTTCTGCTTGTTGTGGTGGAGGACTTACCGTATTTATTGCATCTGATGAAAAACTGACATTATAAGTTTTCCGTCTAAATAACTATGTAAGTATATGCCCTACAAGCACCACATTGCCTGTGTAATGCAGAGGCTTTGTGTGGTAGTACACACTATGAGCTTAAAGCAAATCATTTAGTTTCCACAGTGAGCTTAGTGAGCATGTTTTATTGTGTGCAGCAGAGCAGGCACACAGCAGATAGATGGCTCCGAAACACACAATTCTTGCACAGCATTAGTCCATCACCGATGACGGGACAGCAGTGTGCATTTGTAATATTAATGTTAATACTCTGCTGATGGTACGTCTTTATCAGATTCAGCTTTACTGGCCAAGGTCAGTATACACATACAAGGAATCTGACTGTGTTTTTTGACAGCTGGATTTTAAGTGTATCCTTCCGTTCATACTGAGAGGCATATTTGCATATTTAAAAAGTATATAAACTATAAAATACATATAATTACAGGTACAGTGACGTCCTGTGGGTGTTTGGTGAAGTGTCCATCAGTGTCTTGTGTCTGGTCTGACTGATTGTGTTCGGGGTCTGATGCTCAGCAGTGATGCTACCTGCCTATTTCCTGGAGGTGTATAAGTCCTGGATGGAGGGCATTTAGGCACCAATGATTTTTCATGCAGTTGTGACTGTTTGTTGTAGTCTGTTGTAGTCTGTTCCTGTCATGTTTGGTGGCTGATCCAAAACATACGGTGACGGAGGTGCAGACTGGATTTTTGCAGTTTAGACTTGAACTCTGTGAGAATTCCAGAAACCTGGAGAATTCCACAGCAGACTCAGGCCATGTTTAGAGTAGAAAGGTCCTACTAAAAACAAAAAAAAGTCTTTCCTTTGCATTAAAAAAAAAATCTGTGTTCATAACATTGTGAGAACAATGCTTGTGTACTCAGAGCTGCAAAATAAAACTAAAAAAACTAAAAAAACAAACAAACGCTGCATTATGCATGCCAGGCCAGTAGTTGGCAGTGTAACTTTGTAATGACACAACATAGATGAACACCGTGTGCCTGTGCACAAAAGTGTTCTCAGTGTGAGGCCTCATCCTGAAGTCCACTTTTAAAAGTCTTCATATCCATTTTGTGCTGTGGATGAGCCTAGCAGAGGGTGCAGGCTGTTAACTGATGAGTGAGTCAGAGCAGCTAAAGGGTGTGAAAGTGCAAATCTGCTATAAAAAACGTATTCAGGTTGTCAGCCAGTTGGTGAGTCTCTACAGTGTGTGTGGGGGAGGGGGGGCTGCAGGCACCTCCACACGTTTGTGTTTCCTCTTAGAATTTATGCCGCTGGACTTCAGGTCAAAAGCCTGGAGAGTGCCAAGGCCAGTTCATTGTCTGACTGAGATCAAGTCAAGTCAAGTCGATTTTATTTTAAAAAGCCCATTATCACAAAACACGGTTTACCTCAGAGGGCTTTACAGCATACACATTCCTAAGGAAAAACTCCCATGTTGTATACATGGAAGAGTAAAGCCACCCCCAACTTTTCTAGGTGTGTTAGTCAGACTTTGAGATATTCGGTTGAACTTACATTTTTATATGTATTTTAAAAGCCCAGTTTTAGTCGGACTGACACAATAATTCAACTTTTTCTAACATCATGTAAACGAACTGTGTTTCTGGCCTGATTGTGCAGGAGCCTGTCCCTCCTTCTGAATGCATCCTTACGTCATCACAGAAACTGTTTCATTGTCAGAGTACAATGGCGTATAAGGGCCACTGAAGATTTAAAAAAAAAAAAAACGCAGGGCAATATTCTGAGAAAAAAAACTCTGAATTTCCAAGATTCTTGTTGCAAATTTGCAAGAAAAAGGTGGATATTCTCTGAGCTTAGAATGTTGCAAATTTCTGAGAAAAAAGTCACACATTTCTGTTAAAAAAAATCTGCAATTCTCTGAGTTTATAAAATCACAAATTTGTGTGGAAAAAAAAGAAAAATTGTGATTTTATTGGTTTGTTTTTTGGGAGTCAAATACAACTGTGTAACAGTGGCCCTAAAACACCATCATATCTTTGACCCCCCCACACAAAAAAACAAAGAAAAATAACCCAACTATCTTTCTGACTTTTTTTTCATAAATTTGTGACTTCATAAACTCAGAGAATAGCTGACTTTTTTTTCACAGAAATTGTTGTTTTTTCTCACAAACTTGCAACTTAATTTCCTTAGAATATTGCCCTCTGTTTTTTTGTTGTTGCCTTTTTTAAAATTTTATCTATAATGGCCCTGATACACTGTTCTGTCAGAGGGTTCATTCAGACCTGTAGCAGAAATACTTGAATCGGTGCTGACAGAGCGGGCCTGTAACAGCTGCTGTGCCTCGTGGCTCCGTCTCCTCACAGTCTTGAGATTCTGCCTGTAAGTTAGGAGAAGATGAAGCAGTCGGTGATCAGAGTCTCAGAGCTGCACAGTGGACAGAGACATCCTTTCATGTTGTGCAGCAGAGCTCCAGTGTGTTATTATCCCCGCTGGGACACTTGATTTGCTGTCTGTATTTTGGCAGCCTGAGGTTTGCTCTAATGAAGTCCCCAAGAACAATGAGCAGAGAGGAGAGCACATGTTTTACATCTCATGCAGGAAGTCTTGTTTTCCTCACACTGAGAAAGCAAACACTGTGGAGGTGAGCGTGGTTATGTAGCTCTGGGTCTGATGTGGACTAAAGGTCCTGTCATAGGCTCAGAATTTGTTTTCCTTTGTCGGCAAAGCTTCATGTGAAGGAAAACTGTTGAGCAGTGTAAATTAGCCCGAGCAGAGGGACACAGAGGGAAGAAGGGGATGCTGTTACTGTTAATTGATTCTGTGTTTCCAGCTGACTGACTGGAGACCAGTCCAGGCCAACTGCTCTGTCAGCAGCGGGAGAGGAGACTGCTCCGAGCCTTTGGTTTAATCAGCTAGATTCACACCGGACCTGATTATCCTCAGAGCTTAGAGCGAGCCTTTAACAGCTCATTCAACTCAAGGAAAACCAACACTGGAGTTGGAGTCAGTGTGACAGTGAGGCAAAGTTACTGACTGGCTGCTTTTAAAACATGTCACTCAGAGGAATGGGATTGACCAGTTATAGCAAATAGTTATAAAGTTATTAGCTGAATCAATATTGCTAAAAAATTGCACAGTAGGAGGCTGCAGTGGCAGCTTTGACCCATTTCTTACAAATTGTTACATTACAGATGTTACTGTGACCATTTTGTGAAGCCGTTTTTATTCTTTTTTTTCTAGAAGTTTTTTTCATTCATGATGGCAGTACAGGTACAGCATTTCAAAATGTTGAAATCACTGAAGTTTTCCTTCACAATAACCAGCATAATTAGCATTTTTACTTTTCATTCTCTCTCCTACAACCTCCCGTGTCCTGACGTCAGTAATCGCAAATAATGTCACAACAACTAGAATTGCAAATCAAGAAGCTGCAAACCAGAGAAGGATGAAAAAAAGTCATAAAGAAAGAAAGAAAAAAAACACAATAACAACCAAGACCCTTATGGCACTTCCACATTGGATTTATTTTTCATCTGCTTTGGTGATATACAAGATAATGCTAAAGCTAATTTTTTCTTGCAAAAACAGGCCGAACGTTTTTAGAACCAAAACTTGCTATGTGGGAACCAAACTCTGATCAAGACTTTTTTCGATGGCTGAAACTTGCTTAGGCGTGATGCTCAATTAGCAGGCTTAATGTCAAAAGTCATCAGTGGTGCTCAGTAGCAGTGCATGACTGAGCTGTGCTGTCAGGCCGGACGCACTCGAAAGTTTAATTATGTTACTGTTTGTTTTGTCGCTGCCTTAAAATTTTGAGTTTTCTTAACATTTTCATTTGTGCTCGAAAATAGTTTGTTTCTGCTGCGTTTTGGAGTTTGATGTATTTGTGACAACAATAGCTCCAAACAGAGTCATGTGTAATGTAACATGATATACGCGCATATGTACATAGTATACCTGTAATGATTTCAGCTCAGTTTACAGGTAGTTCATCACTCTAAAAATACAACAGTGCTGGCCTTCAGCGGTCCATGTGACCATGTTGGAACCGTAGCGTCAGCAGGAGGGAAGCTGCTTAGGCCTCCGTGCACTGACACCGGCCGTGTGTCACTCTGTCGCAGTAGTGATGCAGCTCAGCTCTCAGCCAATAAGAGGGCCTCTTCCTGGTGACATCTATAGCTCAGTGCTGGTGCTGATTAGAACAGAAGCATGACCTGGCCATTTAGAAAACATGGTGCAGCATTTGTTCTGGAGCGCGCACACACACACACACACACACACATCTTTTTTCGAGTCCAGATGGACAACTACCTATGATATTTTGAGTTTTATTGGATAATATGAGTATTAAATGTTCCAATAATAGAGATTAGTTTCCTACACTTTACATAATCCGTGTAATCTTCTTATTTTTGGCTCTGATTATATTTTTTTTTTGACTATTCTTTGTAGTGAGATTCACACACATAAATGGGATTGTTTCATTTCCGCTTCTTTCAAACAGTCGCTCAGATGTATTTAATGCTTCTGCCGAGACATGTTAGTGATTTCCCCACTGGTCAAAGCAATATTGTAGAACATAACAAGATAAAACATGTATATTCTCTCATCCTGTATACAATTCTGTACCAATATGAAAGGATGGAACCTGTTGTTCATGGTGGACACAGACACACAGACTCACAGACACACAGACACACAGACAAACACACACACACACACACACACACAGAGTATGACTTAGGAGTCTGGCTTAATCTCCTTTGGGGCTTTTACCAGTACTGCTGCTGCTGCAAATAGACTAACTGTTGGCAGCTTGGGTAGTCTGTCCTGTCCATGGTCTGACCCACAGGAGGGAGGAAGTGGGGATTTAAGAACACAGTGCAATAAAATCTTTTGTCTAATGACAATATCACTGTTTTAACCTGTGCAGAAAAAGGTCTGAGCTGTGCAATTAGTGTAAATGACAGATTGACACCTGCAGGAAGGCCACAGCTGAATTTTTTTTAACACTATTTATTCAAAAACTGAGCAAGGGGGAGCAACCTTTACTTTCCAAACATAAAAAATAAAATAAACTGGTGGAGAAATTATGTCATCTTGAATTTTCACTCTGGCAGTCCAAAAAGTGTGTTTTTAGATTTATTTAGAATACTGTTCAGGATGCCAAAGAGAACTCTCTCCAGCCAATTATAACCCAGCACTCTCTAGGATAACTGATTGATAGGAATGCTTGAAAGAATGGAGAAAATTATTTTGCGTTCAGACGCCTTCCACCAGCATTCAGACCTTCATAATGTAAGCAACTTTGGTTTAATTTTTTAGAAAACATGGAAGCATGGAAAATTGCAAAGAGCAACTTTGCAAGAAATGTCCCACAAATTGCAGAGAATAATGAAAGCTGACAAGAAAATGACTTGAAAATTAGCTTTTAAAAAACAGAGCAGGACTGTGTGTATGTGTGTGTGTGTGTGTGTGTGTGTGATGAACCAGTGGTCCATAGCTGACAGAGAGGTCTCACTGTGCCCTCCACTTATCGCTTCAGTCACTCATCTCATTTTTGCTGAAACAGATTTCTGCAGCTCATGAGGAAAGTTTGTGAGCATAAGTGGTTGTTTAGGGGTTCTTGTAAAAACATGACAGCATGAGTATTTCTGTTTCTTTATTCATATAACAGTTACACAGAATAGATTGTACATTTCTCTTAAATTTCATATTATAATTTAAGTGGATTGCTTCAGGAGTTTGTCATTTTGTTGTTAGCAGAGGATCATTTCATCATGGTTAAGCTCAGAATGATGCATTGCGCTATAGTTGAGTTGTTTATGTGATATATTTGATATAAACAGTATGTCTCTAAAAAGAGACATTGTATTATCATTCAATGACTTTACAAACTGACAGAATGTCTGCAATAAACTACAAAACTAAAATGTTTGCATACATTATTATTGTATGTATTGTCTGTACATTAGCATTTTGTGCATTATGAATTTATATTTGTCTAATTGCAATGTTGCATAGCATAATTATCTTCATCATCCCAAGTGAGTACACTGTAAAATCTGAAAAGCTGATTACTTACAATTACAATTACTTAAAATTTAGTTACATTAACTTGATTTTGTGAAGTTGTTGCAACTTAAAAATGAGAGGTTTCACTGAATCAGTCATTCTAAGTTTTAGCAACTTCAGTAAGCACGTTTTTGGCTATATCTGTATTCTTCAATTATATTTATATTTATATATTCTTGACAAACTCACAGATCTCCTAAATTTATCATTGACAAAATCCTCTGTGATGATCAAGTGAAGTCAGACTAACTTGCTTTACTGAAGTTGCTAACACTTAAAAAGAACAAGGTCATTCCACTTGTCATTTTCAAGGTGCAGCAACTTCACAAAATTAAGGAAATACAGCTACATTTTGATTAAACTTAACAATTAGATATAAAGTAAATATAAATTATGATTAATAGTCCTTACATTTTTTAAGGCAAGATTAAGATTAAGATTTTTTTTTTATTATTAAAATCAACTTGTCAGATTCTACATTGATGCTCAAAAGCTTTTGGAGGCGAACCACCAATCCTTTCATTTTATATGTGTCCCCCTATAATTGAAACATAATCTGCACCTTTGCCCCTGTACCTGTAGTGTCTCCCCCTAACTGCAATAGGTATAACACTTAGAACTGTAAATTATATACTGTTTAATAATGTCATTGACTTCATAAATGGTAAAGTTTTAATGGAGTATTTCTTTTAAAATACTTTTCAAAATTGTCTTTAAACAGCTCAGGCTTGTAGTTTCTGCCGTGGTTTCTGTTGATTCTGAGATTTGAGAGTCATCACTGAGGAGAGGTCACAGAGTGCATCACATCAGCCTGCAGTCAGCCTGTGAACCTGCTCAACAATGTTTATCAGAAGTTATTTCCGAAGCTGTCCATTAGATTTTAGAGGGCCACTTCCTGCTTCACCTCTGACCTCATGCTGTCATCTTGCTCTTGTAATCTAGTGTCCACAGTAAGCGATTATTGGCGGTGTGTTTGCTTACATTTTCATTTCCACATAAGCAGTTTATGTAATATGGTGCAATTAGTGTGACTGTCTGACTTGCTTTCTCTATTAAACTGTGACAATGCTGTGATGAGAGCAGGCTGTAAATCTGCCATCAGATTAAGAGAAACAAAGGATATTTTACAATGCTTCTCTAATTCATGACTGTAGTTGCTGCTGTGTAGTTGCCTAGTTAACCCACAGAGACTGTTTGGTGCATTGACCTCGCTTTTTATTCAAAATGTTTTTTGATCATTTTGGCTGTGTTCATGCATATGGCATAAATTTAAGATTGTGTATTTTGGTTAATCTTGGAATTTCCAGCTCAGCTCCTACAATAAGTCTAAAATACACTGTGTAAACAAAGTTGTTACATTCATACTGTGAAGTACAATAAAAATGTGCCATAATTCATATGGCACATTTGCCAATAATTCATTTTTCTTTATTTTTAAAAAATTAATCTGAAAACATAATGGCACAATGACAAAAACCTGGCATTTAAAGGGTTAAAATTCTGAAAGTTGATAAATATTTTATATTTATGATTAGGACTGATGTTGGTTAAAAAAAGATAATCAATAAAAGCAGAAAATAATGTTTTAAATAATTTTTTTTTTTTTAATAATTTTGTGTGTGTGTGTGTGTGTGTGTGTGTGTGTGTGTGTGTGTGTGTGTGTGTGTGTGTGTGTGTGTTTTGGGCAAAGCTATACGAGTGTGTATGATATTAAAGTGGGCCCTAAGAGTTAGTGTACAGCACTTTGTTGCTGCATATTTCCCTCACATAGGCACATAGCAGCAGTCCAAATATAAGCAGAGCTTCTTCACCATGTTGTATTGATTTTTAACTCTCTCTTTGTTGATTTACTAATTTACTAATTATCATTCCAACACTTGCATGAGTTTTAATATTCATCGTGAAGTCCTGAGTGAAATTGAGGACATTGTAAAAGTCAGCGATGAGTCATTAGTAGTGTGTGTAAAGTGTCTCTGTCAGCATGGTGCAGGAAGCATGTTCTCACAGACAGCAGAGGAGAATGATGTGTATTCACTAATGTACTATAGCTTTCTGCCGCTGAATGCTTTCACTGAGATGATAATGATGTATCCGTCCCGCAGCAGAGAGGCTGATGCTTTGCAAAGTTCATCCTGCTGACTGTAAATCTTTTGTTGGCAGAAGTTTCCCTGTCAGACTGCTCACAGGGTATGAGTGTACCGCAGCTCACAGGCTGTCTTTGGTTTCTCACTGCTTTATTTGTCTTCAGGGTCAGAGAGACATCAGTGATATTCCCTGCAGCTGATTGTTATACCAAGGAGGCTTTTAAACCCTATGAAACCTGGAACGACATCAAACAATTGTCTTGTGCTGCTTTCATACGCCTTTCACATGCATTTAAACCTCTGAAAACTGGGCAAATTGGTCTGAATTCATGTGAAAACATGGCTGAAAAAGGCAAAGAGCAACTGGCAAGAAATTTCCAACAAATTGCAAGAAATAAGGGGAAAACAAGTACCTGAAAATTTGTGTAGTTTGAAGCCTAACATTAGCTTTTTACTTCTGGCAACTGCATTTATGCATCAAAGATCCTAAAAGTGGTGTTCATTTGTGAAGATTATCATGCTGAACAAAACATGTAAGCATCAAAAACGTTTGTTCACCAAAGAGTTTATTTTCTGCAGTGATCCAAAATCCAATCCCAAAGATCTAAAGATCCCATTAGCTTTTTGACATGGGAATCACATTGAAATAGGGTTGATAACAGAAAAACGTCATCCCTGCAGCACTCTATTAGCAGGGTGCTAATTTGTTACATATACGAACCATTTCATGTGCATTGTCGTAAGAAATCATGGGAACTATTGTATGAGTATACATTGAAGGAACTGCAACGGTTTCATAATCAAACTGCAATAAGAGAATCTGCATAGTTTTCATGTTGCCAGCAGATCATTTTATTACATTTGATGCCCACCACCGTGCAATGTGTTGTACAGAGGTTGTTTCTATGTCTTGTATTTCTGTGAGACTGTGTTGTGTGTGATTTTGTTCCAACATAACATTGTGTGATAAGGTCACTGGATATGTTTGCCTCAGGCTGATGCTCCTGTCAAAGATCTGACTCTTATGAGCAACTGAGCATCTGATGGAGATTCTGCTTGGATTAAACCAAATCATCTTGTGTATAGCCTCCCTGTCCTCCATCTGTAGCAGCTTCACCTATGTAACCTATACCATACCCACAGTATGTTATAGTTAAAATATCCTTATTTGGAGCTTGTGGTGGACTATATTTCAGCCCCATTGTGTACCCTTCATCAGAGACTTGTTCAGTATTACTGATGATAATAATAATGATAATAATCATTCTAATAATAATGATAGTAATACTAACCAAAGTCCATGAGATGTGAATAAAAGCTCCACAAAAACTAAGTAAATAGATCATATAATCAGCAATTTTGGATGAACCATCCCGTTGTGTGAGTCTCATCTCTGTTCCACCAGGACTGGAGGGAGGTTTGGCACTGCAGCATGAAAATCCTTTCAAATTATTGCTGCTTCAGTGAGAATTTGTTGTGTGACTTTACTTTTGCATTGCAGAGATAAATTGCCGCAATATTTAAAATTTGCAATTGTAAAAAAAACGTATTGTTTGAAGACCTCAGTGATAAATATTCAACTAGTTCCACAAAAGGCTGGTTTGAGACAGATTTTATGTTATGTGTATATATATATATATATATATATATATATATATATATATATATATATATATATATATATATATTTGCATGTAGCTATGGCTATGAATTATACGTGTTCATGCAGGAAAATATGGTGATTAGTAAAATGTAAAATGTATTGTAATGATTTGACAATTTTTGTAGATGCACTGAGGGGGAAAAAAATTAAGAAAAATTTATATTGTATTCATTAGCATTCTTTCTTTAAACCTGAGTAAATAGGCTGATTTCTTTCAAATACATGGGAGAAGGCATTGCAAAACTTGGAAAAAAATGACCCAAATAAATAAATACATGTATAATAATAATAATAATAATAATAATAATAATAATAATAATAATAGAAGTAATAATAGTAGCACTAATAATAACTTAAAATAAAAACCAACTAACAAACAAGGAAATGACCAGTAAGTGCTTGAAATTATAAGAATTTCATGCATAATAATAAACATTACATAATTTAAATATTTAATTATGATTATGATAAATATAGTTTTTCCTTAGCTTTGTCTTTTTCCCTTGCTTTTTAAAAAAAGTTTTTCTAAATAAACTAATTTTTCACAATGTGGGAAATATTTCTTTTCAAGTTGCTTATTGCCTTTTCCTCATGTTTTCTACTTGTGAATAGCATCTGAAAGCAGCACAAGAAAACTGATGTTGCTCCAAAGGGTTAAGAGACGAACTGCTGCAAGAGCATGGAAAACATGCAGTGTTTGAGCTTTGATTGCAGACAAAATTACTGATTTTGGTTTCTCAAAGTACCCTGGTGTGATTTGGTGTAAGGTTAAGAATTATACAAAGTCATTATTTACTCCATCAGGATATTGGTATATAGTATTGTTAAAATATTGACCGTTACTCATTACTTGTGATGTGTGTTTGGAATCAAACATCAAGATCACAAAAATCTGTCCCTGTGACAAAGTAACAAAGGTTCATTAGATGACCTTAAAACAACTGTAGAGCAGCTTCCATTGTGGTTCAGTGTGTGTGTGTGTGTGTGTGTGTGTGTGTGTGTGTGTGTGTGTGTATGGCAGTGATCATGCTGCCTGATGGCTAATAACATACCATGTTTGGCTAATTACAGCCCATTGTGTCACACAGAGCAGCCAGCAGCTTCTATTCAGACTGATTACTGTGATTCTGACTCTGTCTTTATTCTGCTCCTCTTCCTTCTCTGTCTCTAAACTGCAAAATCTGGCAAGCTGGTTTTTATCTTAAAATATGTACAAAACCGACTGTCTTTAAAAAAAATATATATATATATATAAATAAATATAAATATAAATATAACTCTCAATCTTAAGTTAAGTTAACTCTTAAGTTTTCTTAAAATTGAGTTATATTTACTCAATGTTGTAAAGTTGTTGCAAATTAAAAATGAAAAGTTTAATAAAAATCAATCTCTCCATTTTTCACAACTTCGGTAACCAAGTTTAGTGTGCTGTATATCTGAATTCTCGTGGTTGCAAACTCTTCAGTCATATTTGGATATTCTTAAACATGTTAAGAAACAGAACTCGCAGATCTCTAAGCTTCATCATTGGTAAAATCCTCTTTGTGATGATGAAGTTCAGTCAGACTAACTTGGTTTACTGAAGTTGCTAACACTAAGAAAGAACAACAACTTTCACTTGACATTTTGAAGTTGCGGCAACTTCAAAAAATTACGTATATACAGTAAAATTTCATGTTAACTAAACACTTAGATATAAAGTTAACACAAATTAAGATGAATGCTTATATTTACTTTCCTCTTTAAGGCAGTGAGTTTCCAAGATGATATGAAGTAAGTTAGTAAGAACTTTACAGATTTCACAGTGTATTGTGCATGTTTGCATGTGCATGGATGCATAAGGGTGTGTGTGTGTGTGTGTGTGTGTGTGTGTGTGTGTGTGTGTGTGTGTGTGTGTGTGTGTTCTTACGATGCACAATTTGTGTAGTAAACACTGCCTGCAGCTCTCAACATTTTTCTTGTACTCTTCATTCCTCTAGAAGTAACTCAGTAATGTGAAATGCAGTGGGGGCAGCTCACATTTACTAGTCTGTAGTTTGACATCTTGAGTGTGGGACAGAGTGCACCTGAAGACAAGTCACCACACAGCAAGTAAGCACAAGGCTGACCATGAGTCAGAGCTCAGTTAAACACTCTGACAGAGCTGAGAGATTAAAATAATGAAATAATCTACTCAGAGGTATGTAACCACAAAAAGAATAAAACAACAGCAGCTCCTGTATTCACCACCTTCTGGTCAAATTTTCAAAATGCTTTTCCCTTCTCATCACTAAAAGCAGTTCATATCAGAATAAATAAGTAAAGACTAGCTAAGTTGTCATTGTTTTTCGATCCATCTCACACATCCATATAAAACCTTAAAAAAACCCAATCTCAACAGAAAGTCTGTTCTTAAGTTTCAATCAAATTATGTGGTCATTATCAGAGGATGGAGTTTGACTAGTTTCTATGGAGCTCAGTAGTTCAGCTGCTGTTTCCAAGGTCAAAAACAAAAGCCAACATGTAGAGAAGAAGTCCACACTGTAACATGGGGAGAAGGCAGTGGGCAACTAAATAAGACATGGCCCAAAAATTAGCAAGAAATCAGTTTTAAAAAAAAGATGTGTGTATATATATATATATATATATATATATATATATATATATATATATATATATATATATATATATATATATATATATATATATATATATATATATATATATATATATATATATATATATATATATATATATATATATATATATATATACACACACACACACACATATATATATATATATATCACATACATACATATACGTATGTAAAAGACAGTTACCTGAAAAGAAGCAAAAAAAAAAATTATGAATATATTTTCTGGACATTTTCCCCAATTAGTTTTTATCATTATTATTATTATTATTATTATTGTTATTATTATTTTACATTTATCTAACCCCTGTTATTCTAAGTCACCTTTTACTAATTTCTTAAAATTTGTTAGATATTTCTTGCCAAGTTGGTCTTTGCCTTTTTTCTTTTTTTTCTTTTTTCAAAGAAATCAAACCAATTTGCTCCAAAGGCTCCAAACAGTTAAACAGCATCTGAACCTGATTCAGGTTTTAAAGGGTTATTTATAGTAAACATGGAATAGAGGAAGTTACTCTCAAACTGGATCATGGAAAAGCAGCAGGAATACAGTGAGTCTTGAGTATATTCAAAGCACTGCATGCATGTTTATGCGTCTTTATTTATGCGTCTCTTTGTTTATGGAGACTCTGGCGTTGTCTTGAAGACTGATGCTGGCTTTAATTGTACCAGTTGATAAGAGGAAAGGTGACACTGAGGATTTCAACAATCACAGAGGCTTCCCAGTTGTTCGTTTTGTGGGTAAATTGCTCACAGATGTATTGGATGTAAGGTTCTGTGAGGATAATTCTGTCCTAAGGGAAACTCAGGCAGGATTTAGAGGAGCATATCGTTTTACTGGAGCTCACTGTTGATTTGTATTGTCTTAAAAAGAGAAGACTGTTTGTTCTTTCGTTGATTTTAGTGAGCCATTTGATACAGGCTGGAGGGATGCTCTCTGCTACAAACTGTGCAGAGCAGGTATTAATGGTACATTCTTACACGTAGTAATGAATATGTATAAAAACATCAAATCATTTGTTAATTAATATGTTTTTAACTTTGATGACACCATAATAGATTATTATATCCAGCTAATGGTACTGATATATGCAGATGATGCAATTTTTTATGCCTACAACAAAACAGAAAGCAGAGGACTGTGTGTGTGTTTTCTGTGAGAAATGGAATGTGAATGTTAGCAGTAATAAAATCACAGTTTTTGGCTGTAGAAAAGCTGACATTGGCAAACTAAAGACGTATACAATGGAGAGTAGAGATCGTCCATTGCTTTAAATATATTGGGGTCATTATCAGTTAGAATGGTTCGTTTAATCCTTTCCAACCTGAGCAAACTGGCTTGATTTATTTCAAAATAAGTAGGCAGTGAGCAACTTCAGCAGAAATGGCCCAAAAATGAGCAAGATATTTAGAAAAAGAAAAGGCAACGTTGAGTAGGTTTGAAAGGGTTAAACAAGAGCTCAAACTGGGAAAATATCTGTTATTTAAAAAACAAAAAAAACATGTCTTGTAATTTCAGTGTGAACAATGAGTCAGTGGAAAATGAACAGGGCCGTACAGAAATCACAAAAAAATGCAATCTGTGACGACAATCGTCATATTTTGAATCATAGAGAAATGTATTTGATATATAAACCACTCATCTGCATTTAAATTGATTTTGTTATTACAATCAGATAAGCCAAAAGTTACTTTTTTTGAAGAATGTCCTTCTGTTATTGAGGTAACATTTGTTGTACTTCACCATCCTGCGTGTCCTCACTTTGATACTATTGTATGTTCTGTTTGTGCGTCATTGAGTCACGTAAAACAAATGTTCACCTCAAATATGGAATCAAAAATGTTATGACTTAGCAAACTTCATCTGCTGATGAGCATCATGTGATGTAATCAGGAGCTCCAGAACAGCCAATAATTGGACTTTGTGCTGATGCTGTGAACCAGAGTGAAGAATGAACTTTGAGCCTCATTCTTACACACTGAATGAGGAGAAATTGATCAATAGCACAAAGGTAGAAATTCTAAATGCTGTGTTGGAGGTTTAACTTTGAAACATGAACAGATTGTTTTTTCCTTTTAACTAATAACTTAGTTCAATTTTTTAATTCATTTTTATATCATTATTTTATTTTATTTTGGGCCATTTCTGCTGACATTGCTCATTATGTAAATCACGTTTTTTTAAGGAAATTAAACCAATATTCTCAGGTTTTAAAGGGTTAGAAAACACACAAATCCACTCATCTGTGTATAGCGTGTCACATTTCAAATTTCTTGTTCAGTGTTGATTTTTGAAGTTTTGAAACCTAGTGTGTGTGGTTACAAATGAACGAGCACGGTGCCTCCGACAGGTGCTGTGGTGCTCAACAGTGAGCTGGGGAGGACTCTGATTTTGGGAAATTGGGTGCTTAAAACACAGTATGTATCTTGACATTGCATTGCATCTCCACAGTTACTGTTCCATTATAGAAAAAGAGCCACAATTAACAATCTGCCCCTTATATTAATCCCAGTAAATATATAGAGAGCATGTGGATGAATGTATGGATGACTGATCCTCGGTAGAAGACTAGATGAAAACAGCATGGCTGGAGAAAGCAGGTTTATAGATGGAGTGTGCTGCAGGACAGCAGCTGTCCAACAGATTCCGTCTCTGCCATTCCAGAAATACCTCCATGTATTGATCAGGGCTCTAGTTTCTCTGCCCAGTCACTCACTTCCTGTATTCTTTCATCCTGTCTTGTGTTTTCTCTGAAACAGCTTTTACAGCTTACAGTTTATTCATTTGGGCCGCGCCTTCCTCTTCATTGATTCACAGCAGTCTGTGGCTCAGAGGGAGAGACTGATTGTGCTGATTTATGGTCCCCAGAGGATGGACCTTTTGTTAACCCCCTGACCTTTGACTTATGAGCACAGTCGTTCTCCCAGAACTATTAGCATTTTTAACAAGTGGGGACCTTGAAGTCGGGGTATGAATGCATGTTCTTCTTTAATATATGTACACTGTAAGGGAAAAAACAGGAAAAAAACAAATACAACGATTTGTTGTAACTTTAAAAAAAACATGTCCAGGCTGCCTTGATATTTTAAGTTGACCAAATTTCAGAAAACAAGTTAAGGTAAGATTGTAGTGATTCAGCTTTTCTTCTAAAAAAAAAGTCTGAAAAGGCATTGAATACATTAATCTAAATATAAGACCTTAAATGGCATTGGAAGGTCTTAAATCAAAAACTCTTAAAAATGCTTACACATGGACAAAAATAGAGTTTAATAAAAGACGTTCTCAATATTAATTTATCATCCATTCATAAACATTTAAAAAAAACATCATTACATGTACCAAATGATTGATATACTTCTTTATTCTATTCTCAGTGATTTTCAAAAAATTTTGATATAACACGTCATAATGATTATAGAAAAGAAATTATTCAAGCCCCTCTATCACATTTCGATTCAAAATTCATTTCTTACTGCTCCTACTTTACCATTTAGTTTTACATTTAGCGATCACTTAAATTTAAAGAGCTCTTTTTAAAGAAAAAAGCCTATTAGCTAATATAATTAAATGTATTGTGATCTAGAAAACAATTAATAAACATAATGACAGACTAAGAAAATAGAATAATTTATCTGTTAGATTTGTGTTGTCTCTCTTTTCAAATATTAATTTTGTCAATAAATATGCTATTGTTTGATTTAAAGACATGCTGACAATGTGCCACTCAAAACCTACAGGAGGCAAATACTGTCTGTAAGAGGAAATGCTCGGTTAAAAAAGGGAAAGCATTTGTCAAAATAATTAAAAGCTATAGTTGCACTATTTTATTCTAAGTCACTCAGGAGAGTTCCTGTGAAATCATGTGATGGAAGATTGTCTCAGCCGCTTCCGGATGATGGACAGTCTGGCCTTTCAGCGTCATGTCAAAGGACACTGCGCATTACAGCATTACACAGTGTGCAGCGATTCTGCTGCTCCATAATCCTCATTCAGATTGACTTTGTCCCAGACAGAAATAAAAAAGACTCTTTGGACAAAACTGCAACACAAGCAAGAAAAAGAAATCTAAAATAAACAAGAGGGGGAAATTTAAGAGAGAAGACGGACAGAGAGGCAAAGAGAGACAGGGCGAAGGGAAGTGCAGGACAGGTGTATCAAAGTGTGTCCACCCTACAGCGTCTTAATGGCTTAATGGCTGCCAAATGCTGTGACCTTGGCACCCGGGGCAGATTTAAAGCAGTACCAGGAACACACAAGCTGCTTTAGGAGCTGTACAGTGCAGGAAGAATTAATGGAGGCTCCACATTTAAGATTCTACTGCTCAATAACTATTTGAGTTTCTATCACAGTGAGTCACTTACAGAGAAATGAAGCTGACTCAGCTGAATCACTCTCACTCATAGTCAAACAGTTCTTTAAATAGAGATGATAAGCTGAGGAAAGCCAGTGTTAATGACACTGCGTGTCTTCGTCACTGATTTTTATATATTTTGCTTCTCCTCCAACTATTATAAAGTAGGGGTCAAACGATATTGGTTTTTCAGGGCCGATACCAATTGTTAGTACTTTATGAACCACTACTGGTATTTGGAACCAATTTGCATTTACAATAATAATGAAAATATTTGTCAAAATTTAGAAAGTTCAGATAAATTTTAATTAAAAAATGAATAAAGTTCCTTCCATACTGACATTTTCTTTGCATGTATTGCAGACTGACTTCCCTGCTGTTGGTTGACTGTAATCCGCAGATTTTTTCATTAATTCATTTTATCGATGATCAAAACTGCCAGATATTGGCTCTGATAAACAGTCAGGCCGATAGTCTGTCGACCTTTATTATAAAGGGCTTATAGATCCGTAGATTGCTACATTGCTACATGCACATGAACATTACAAAACACAAACACACACCTTTTGTACCTTCAATACATTATTCTACTAGTGCTACTTGCATGACAACTTCATATATACAATGCATTATGTCATGGAAAGTTATTTAATATTAGAGTATTTGAGTTTTATCATGTATAGTAATTGTTTGGATGCATGATTCATTCATTGCCATGGTACAGGCCTCTGAGCCCCTCACTGTCTGCATGCAGCCATGTGAGGAGGCCCCAGGGTGTCTGAAGGTTAAGATGCTGTGAGATTGAGATCTTGTAGTTGTTTAAACTCCAGTGTTAGACACAAATGTATGATGCAGAAATTACACTTTATGAGGGTGAATCATTGTTCTGTTTCTTTAAGCTTGGTGTGTCTTTGTTCACATACGTGCTGTGCCAAGAGCTTCTCACGCTTCGCTGTACTTAATTTCATTCCAAGTAGCATTAATAAAAAGTCTTCGAAAGTATTAACCCTGTATTTGTTCATAGCTATCTGTCATATCTCTTACCATCAACACACTATAAAGTATTTGTTTTGATTTTAAAAAGTTGTGTCTGAGCTGTTTTCCAGAGTCCTACTGGAAATGGGATTTGAGACTTCTAAAGACTTTTTTAATGCCACTTGAAATAAAATGAAAGATTCCATCAATTACTCAAGATTTGGGAGAATTTACATTTTTGTAACATAACATGACTTTTTGGTGATGTTAATGTAAGACGTGGTAAATTATTATTATGATTATTATTATTATTATTATATATTATTATTTTTAGCTTTTGCAATGCAATGTCAGAAAAAAAACAATTCATGAAAATTCTACTTCCTATACTATAACAGGCTTTGCTGTGAAATTACACTAAACTACTGGCAGCTGTAGTTGCCAGCATCCTGCTGTTATTTTACAGTGTTACCACTGTAAATCCCTTCAACACTATATAACTGTTAAATTTATTACAGTATTCTACAGTAGGATTGGAGGTTTAAAGTGTAATATTGACCCAAAAAAAGAATCAAGATTTCCGGTATTATACTGTATTTCGGGAAAACTGTGTAGAAATTGGCTGTATTTTTACAGCAATTGTCACTGTAACAAATTTTCCCATGAGATTACTGTAAACTACTGGAAGCTGTAGTTGTTTACTGTCATTTTACAGTGTTACTACTGTAAAGTACTTCAAATGTATATTGCCACAGAGGTTTAAAGTGTAATATTGGTTCTAGAAAGTATCAAGATTTACAGTGTTTTACTGTTTTTTACAGCATTATGTAATATTGTATTATTTTGTGAAAAACAGAGTACGCTTGTTTCCTCCGGTTCAGAATGTAAAACATCTGTAAGCACTCAGTGGGACAAGCTGACTAAATTTGCAAGTGTCTGTTGAAATTCCTGATACAATCACTCTCGGCTGTAATCAACCCACCATGCAGGTTTTCATAATGACGTACCATCAGCAGAGATGTACCAGCCCAGAGCAGCCTCTCTTCATTAGAAACAGCATCCCTCTCTGCTTCCTGTCACTCATTATCAGTTTTTTTCACATTTACTTTTTTTCCCAACTTTTTTTTATTTCTTTTTTTTTATTTTGGTATTGAGCTTTTCTTTGGGGTGTCCCACTATTGCTTGATTCTTTCTATTGGGAGAGGAAAGAATGAGTAAACACTTCTAACCTCTCTCTATCCTTTCTATAGATAGCAACTCAATCCTATTACAATTATCTTGAAATGTCCTAGCAAGGGCTGCAGAGAGAAGACTCACAGTGCACATGCTCCAACTGCCTCACTCGACTATAGGACATTCAAGTTTTTTTGAAAAGAAGTATGATGGAGGGGGGTTGAATCACATTTCGAGGTGAGACATGCTGTGACAAGTCAGGCTACTGTTGCATTAAATCAGTCAGGAGCAGGACTGAGCAGAGACTGAGGGCGCAAACTGTCTCAAAGGTTCACAAATCACCCGTGAAGTTAAATGTATGTAGAGGCAAAAACTATAACTCACCATGTTCACATTTTACTCAGTGATTTGTAAAATATTCATGTTTGAATGTCTGCTGGCCCTGTTGACCAATTCTGCTAGTGCATTGTGGGGAAAAGGCTGTTTGAGTTGTTGTCACACAAAAAAGCAGGAGAAGGAAATACTGAAGCCTCATAGAAAAGACCAACATTTGTAAATTGTATTTTAAAGACCTATTTCTTTCAAAAACATGGGGAAAGGCCAATAAGCATCTCAGTGAGAAATGTTCCACAAATTGCAATAAATTAATTGAGAAATCCTGAAAATTGTTTGTAAAAAAAAAAAAAAAAGCTAGTGGAAAATGTCTGAGGAAAAAAGAAAAAAGCTATGGAAAAACTATATTTGTAATTACCATAAATACATATTTAAAATAATGTCACAAAATAATTATATT
The DNA here is from genome assembly GCF_026936395.1 of Plectropomus leopardus. Classification (NCBI taxonomy): domain Eukaryota; kingdom Metazoa; phylum Chordata; class Actinopteri; order Perciformes; family Serranidae; genus Plectropomus; species Plectropomus leopardus. The sequence goes on along the minus strand of NC_142187.1, from coordinate 2,605,350 downwards.
TTTAATGCACTTTTACCAGGTCATATTTATTTATTATCTTTGTTTTGTTTTTCTTTTTTATTTACTTATTTTTTTTATCCCACAAATTTTCGGGTAAATTTCTTGTACTTTTTACTAATTTCTTTCTAAGTTTGGGGTCATTTCTTTCTTCGTTGCTCAAAAACTTCTTCCCATGTTTTTGAAAGAAACCCAAGCCAATTTATTCAGATTTCAAAGGGTTAATAATGCAACAGAGACCAAAAAACAAGATTTTTCAATTTAATTAAAAAAATACTGATTCCTATAAATCCTAAAATGCAGCTTTATATGATCTTTTATTATAACCACCTGGTAAATTCTCTCAGTCGTCAAACTCCACACCTCCAGTTTGTAACAGACTACATGTGTAGTCTCTGTACCCAAGGTGAAAAAACCCAGATGACATCACCACAATATCATCAGGGTCATTTTCTCAAACAGAGCTCCTCCACATACGCATTAAACATTACAAGACTCTTTTCTCAGACTGAGGAGTATGATAACAAAAAAACTAGGGCCATGAAACAGTTATTTTAGTTTTGTGTATTTCATTAGTTTTTTATTTCTTGATTTTCATTTTTACATTTAATTCAGCTTTTATTTTATTTTATTTGTATTTGTTTAAAAAAGTTAAGTCCTGGTTTAATTTCCATTAGTTTCAGTATTAGTTTTAGGTTTTTTTTATTTTTTATTATAATACAGGGAGTATTTGTCAGAGTCAAGATTTAACAAGTTCAAAATCGATATTGCAATACTAACAAAATACGTTCTGTAGGCAGTTGATGCCCAGTCATGTAGACATCCAAGTCTCTCTGTGCTCCAACGCCTCCTTATGTGTGTTAACAAATTTGACCAAATTGACAATGACTGAAACTAAAGACATTTCCTGCATCCTTTTTTTATTACTTAGTTTTTTTAAGTTTAAAAAAGTTGTTTTTTTCTAAAGTCTAATTTTTATTTCAGTTAACTAAAATGTTTTTGTCACCTAGTTTTAGTTTTTAATTTAGTTTTATTTAAAAATCTTGCATTATATTCAAGAAAATCTGATGTTATCACTAGGGTTTTTTTTAATAATTTACATTTTTTAGTTTGATTAATTCTGTCAGAGGTGAGATTATAAGCACTGTTAACTCTATGTCCAAGTAACAGAGTGCAAACTGTTATCTCCTGTGTTTTTGGATTGATTCAGTTTGCTGGTAAAGCTGACTCAATCCTTGTCAAATTGTTGTTGTTTTTTTAACTGTAGGATTCCCCCGCACTGCCTCAGAATTAGGAGGCTTTGTGAATTACTCTTAGACCAAAAACTTTGGAGTGTTAAAGTTAGGAGAGTTTATTCAAACCTCCAGTTAAGAACTACTTTTAGCCTTAGGATGTTTTGTGAATATGCCCCCTGTTCTTCCAGCATTTATACATCCAGGTCCACTGGATATATAAGCATTTCGCATGAAACACTTAATCTTTTGAACTGTCAGTGATAGAGCAAGTGCAGCTTTAGCAAATGAAAATAGTTTTTATGAAAAATCTGCCAGTGGGGTGTAAGGGTTGCAGCCAGCAGGCTCTTCATTAGACTCCATTTATTCTGTTTTGTAATCAGAGGTCACGAGGAGAAGATGGTTAGGGGGCGACTGTCACTACGCATAACGTGACACAGCTTTCACAGATAAATCTTCTTAAGAGCACCGGACAAAATGTGACCTTTGCTTACCTTTCCTCTAGTGCTCCCCTCTGGACAAACTTTGTTTCCACACTGTGAAGGCCCTTAGAAGAGTTAAATGGTCACTGTGTTTTTTTGATGGAGTCCAACATGTCTGTATAGCAGAGGGTAAAGATAACTGGAGCTATTCAGGGCTACTAGCAGGGATTTTGAGTTTCTGTCTAATTTTTGTTGTCAGTTTTAAAAAATGTCTTTAGCTAATTAATGTGTCATGGAAGCAGCCATGAAGGTTGCGTTGGGGAGGGCACCAATTATTCCAGGTCACAAGTCCCTGTCTGAATGATGCACATCATAGTCCCAGGAGACAATGCAACAGAATTAGCATCATACTGCAGCACCTCACCTGGCCTTGCAGGCCTGCAGGAAAACATGACAATAATTAACCCTGCCCATCACTCTGAGTGCTATTTTATTTAAAGTGTGTATGACTTATAATACATAAATCAAACAAGCACTTAGGCCCCCTGACAACTTGGACGAAAAGGTTATTAACTAAATTTTTGAAAATAAAATGTCTATAAAACAAATGCAGTTAAAAATCGAATAATTTCTTAGGTTTTTGTTATTGTGTTATAAAGTTACTGATAACACAAATATATAGTGTGTATTGCAATCTGATGGAGCTAATGTTTCACAAAAAATTTCAAAGGTCCCATTTTGTAAGAAGACAGATTTTCATGTCTTTTTTATTCTAAGGCAGGTGTATAGATGCTATATAAATACCATGAAAGTATGAAAATGCTTAATCCATAAATAAATCCAACACATATTTAGAGACTTTGCCAACAAACAAGCTATCTGAATGCCCATGAAGTTGTGATGTCACAGCTATACTATACAAAGGTAGAAACTGCTGCGCTGCCATTACAGCCATTTCCTGGCTGCAATTATGGTGCAGAGATGCCAGAAGTGCAGATGTTTAAGACCCAGAAACACTGAAAAACCAGAGACGACTGGGCTTTTAGGGTAGGGGAAGCTGAAAGAGACAGCTGCTAAAGCAGTGCATTTCAGACAGAGGTTGAATAAAGGTAAATTTAGGCAAACAGCATGAGAAAATGTTTTTTTATGACCATTAAAGCAAAACCACGTTCTTGCAGAATACCCAAATACAAGTATGAACCTAAAAATTACTAATATGGGACCTGTAAAGGCTACAGCTGAGCTAGCATTGTTGTTAGCAGTGTTGTTAGAGTAGGTGGTTTTACGTCAAAGTGTGGTACTTGGTGCAGACTATTTATATTGTAGAGACCACACATTTGGGTTTACTTTATGAAGATAAAAGAAAAGCACAGCGGCAAATTGGAGGACTTCATGGAAACAGGGTGTGTTTGAGGCTCTCACTGGGCTATTAAGTGTCACTCAAATCCAGCAACACTGATTGAAAGGCTGTAGTTCTTCTCAGCAGGTTTGGGCTTATTGTCATAACATAATTAATATGCTGATGTTTAGATGGTAACTGTACACCTAGCATGTTAGCATGCTAATTGATACTCCAATTGTGGCACGAGATGAGAAGTTATGGGATCACCTTGACATTAGCTTTTATTTTACTCTTTGGGTCTTTGGTATGTTTCTACCAAATTTTATCTCAACCATTCAGTAATTGCCATGACATTTTACTTTAGACGAATACTGATGCAAAGTCATTGAGACTAATCCTCTGCAGAACATGATAAAGCATGTTAAGCAGCTGAATCTGAACCAAACTGGTGGACAGACCGGCCATCATTGCTGTCACTAGAGCTATGCAGCCAGGGTGGCTAAAACAATAACAGGACTAACTTGATTTTTTTCTAACCAAGGATGACAAGCTCTATATATGCATGAAACCAAAAATACCTTAAGCTAACACAGTCACAATCTTGTCTTTGTCTTGCAGGTCCTGGCTATGATCTCCATCCTGTTCATTGTCATTTCCACCATCTCGTTGTCCCTAAACACCCTGCCAGAGCTCCAGGTGGTAGATGAATTTGGTCAGTTCAATGACAACCCCAGCCTAGCCCATGTGGAAGCTGTCTGCATCGCCTGGTTCACCATGGAGTACATACTGCGCCTGCTCTCAGCACCCAACAAGTGGAATTTCATCAAAGCCCCACTGAACATCATTGATCTGCTGGCTATCATGCCTTACTATGTGACACTCTGCCTAACTGAGTCAAACAAGAACGTGATGCAGTTCCAGAATGTGCGCCGTGTAGTCCAGATCTTCCGAATTATGAGGATCTTGAGGATCCTGAAGCTAGCAAGACACTCAACAGGACTCCAGTCTTTAGGCTTTACTTTGAGAAGGAGCTATAATGAATTGGGTCTACTGATCCTTTTCTTAGCCATGGGCATTATGATCTTTTCCAGCTTGGTGTTCTTTGCTGAGAAGGACGAGGATGCCACCAAATTCACCAGTATCCCTGCCTCCTTCTGGTGGGCTACCATTACCATGACCACTGTTGGTTACGGAGACATCTACCCACAAACCCTACTGGGCAAGATTGTAGGAGGGCTCTGCTGCATTGCAGGTGTGTTGGTCATTGCCCTTCCCATCCCAATCATTGTGAACAACTTCTCTGAGTTCTACAGAGAGCAGAAGAGGCAGGAGAAGGCCATCAAGAGGAGGGAAGCTCTTGAAAGAGCAAAGCGGAGTGGAAGCATTATTTCCATTAACGTAAAAGATGCTTTTGCACGCAGTATGGAGCTCACAGATGTGTTGGTGGAAAAGAGAGAGGACAGTAAGTGTCCTGTGGACAATCACATGTCCCCCAGCCGCTGGAGCTACCACAAACACTACTCCAATGCAGAGGTGGGTAGCCCAGGCAGATCCCAACATTCTCATTACCAGGAGGTGGCTCAGCTGGGCTCCCCTGACCGAGTCAAGCCTTTGTCTAACAAAACTACCCTTCAAAACCTCAATGCAAAGCGACTAGAAGACACCTACAGCAAGACTGCAACCATCCAGGGGCAGCAGGAAAAAATTCTAGAGGGGCAGATGGAGATGAAAGCACTGACATCAGCTCAAGCCCGACAAACCTCACCTGAAGTAAGCATGGCCAGAAGGTCCTCTAATGTAACCAGTGATTTTTCAGAGGAACGAGGAGAAAGAAGCTCTCTACTCCCCAATGCTGGAGGTATTCAAACTGGTGTCAGGCACCAGCGCATCCCCCCTCCCTTGGATCTAAGCCAGATCAGCACTATGGAGGTGAACAAGGGCCCTGACAGCATTCAGCCAATGGCCATCATTAAAGAGGGTTTGTATGAGTTTGTGTCCAGCCCCAGAGGGAGTGGGACTGGAGATAGGGGTTCGGGGCCACATAGTGTGGAAAGCTTTGGGGTGAAATATGACAGCATCTGCAGCTCCATGCAAGATTATGGTAGCCCTCATAAGAAAAGATCCCTCAAGGTTGACTTGATTGGAACCCAGGATGAGGTGCTTATGGCAGTGATGACACCTGTAGCAACCCCAGCCTCTGCTGGCTCAGCCAAGCTTGCCCAACTACTTTCTGACGACATTGTTTCCAGGTTTTCTCCCTCTACTGGCTCTATAAACCAGGAAGCTAAGTCTCCATTGGCATTGCTGTCTCCGTTGCTGGCCCAGCAATCTGTCAGTCCAAGCAACTCCCAGGGGGGAGGTGAGGGCTCAGCAGCCAGGAGCTTAGAAGGTGAAGGGCAGCTCACAGGCTTAAGCCACCAGGGGAGGAATCACATGGAAAGGTCTGCTGTCGGCTCAGGCAGCAATTCGAGCCCACTGTCGTCAAAAGCCAGCCCGCTCAACTGCACCCAGGAGCTAGTAACTATGGAAGGAGAGGAAGAAGGAGAGGGGAGGGAGGGAGCAGAACTGAGTGGCGAGAAACGAGAAAATCACATTGCTCTGGACAGAAGCGCGACACCTCCCTGTGAAACAAGCATGTGAGCCCACAAGTAGAGAAAAGTTCACAGAAAGGGATGGTTAAGGAAAAGGTCGATGGGATGGATGACGGCAACTTCAGTATTACTGTACCTGGTGTTGGCTGCGCACCTGTTGACAAGGACACAGTGGAAACACACCAGTGCTAACAAAACTATGATAACAGCTATTGCCGTTTTTCTGGAGCAGTAAACTTGTCATTGCCCATAAGACTTTGGGACCCTCTCTTGTTTTGGCTATTACTGCTGTCCAGAAACAGACATCTCAGCAGTGGTGTCACATGGATTTATCACCATGAAAAAGTCAAAAGCAGATGCCTGGAGTCTGAAAACTATCCGAAAGACACTGTCTCCTATTGGTGTCATTGACTCATTCTTTGTAGACCATACTGATAAGCTACAGAGCAAACCAATGACAACTGATGATTTTTTTAGGGCTCAAATATGAGCATAAATGAAGCCTTGTGTGAATGAGAATATTTATGACTATCCTGAGAGAATTTTTGTGTTCAGCTCCACAGGTATAACTGACAGTTTCCTATTGCTTGCTCTTTAGGCCTATTTCTTATAATGGACTTATAACACCAAGGAGAGACAGAAGGTGGAAGGAAGTAATATTTTTTTTACAATTGTCAAAATGTATCTTTTACAAGACTTGAAAGAACAATTATGAGTCTTTATTCTCTATTATGGGTCTTGCTCACTCATCATCTTCCCAGTCTAGGTATTATGTTATGGTAATTGTATCCAAGATCAAACACAAGCACATGACACAGGAGAAAAAGCCCCACTCTTATCACTTGATTGGACACAAATGGCATTGTGCAGTCCAAGAGGACATATGCATCTGCTGTATTCTGATATGTGTCCGAGTTTTATGTGTTTATTTTTTTGTTTTAAATTTTTTTCTCTCCTTTTTCTATAACACCTTAAACAGGTTCTTGATGGTGAAAAGGGAATAGAATAGGGATGCAAAGGCTATTGTACTCACTGCTAGACCATTGTTTGAACACACTCCTCAAATGAAAAAATCAAATAAAAAAGATTTTAGTAAACAGCACTATATACTCATAAGGAGACAGGTGAAATGAGCAGATGTATGAAGACAGAAAGGAAAGCGCACAATGACAGTGGGCAAGTTTACTGATCGCTCATGTGTGGGTCATTTCACATTGCCTGCGTCCCAGCTCAGGGGCTTCTCCTTCACTGCCATGCATTTCTATTGTGAATGTGTCATAACAGGACGATGTTGCCTGACCTATTCCAAAGAATTTTCAAATCACGGTGAGAAATGTGAACGTCTTTTCCCATCCTTCACTAAATCATTGACTGGCCACTTGTTTAACAGTATTTAGGCGGCCTTACTTAATTAAGGAACTTGATGAAGAGCACCCAGACCAGTCCAGTCATCAGAGGAAAAGTGTATGTTTCTGCTAACCACAAATACTTTACATTTGCACATTTCATATGTCAATTGGTCTCCTAGATGTCACCTAGGTGAGACACCTAGGCTGCTGTTAGAGACTAACAAACACCTGTTGTGTTTTTGCAAGTGTTTGCTCTTTTTCTTCCTGCTATCTAAGCCCAGTATACACTGTGCATTTTGGGTTGTCCCAGACCAAAGATGACTATTGTGAAAGAAACATGATATCTTTGGTAGTGGCTCTGAAACCGAGGTCCTATGTCACGCAGTGAGAGAGGTTCAAGGATGGCCATTGTCACAGTCATGTGATCAAAGACAGAAATGTCAAAGATTTGGGACATCCATCGCACTGTGTTGAGACCTATGTCTACTAACCAACCATCAGAAATCCAACATGAAATGATGTAGCCTACTGAAAGGCACAAGACTGCTAATGAATGCTAAATGCTAATAGATACTAATACTTACTTTGAGCTCTTGTTGCAAAATCAGCATGCCATGTTGGCCTCTTTTCTGCAGCCATGACAACATCCACAGTCTCCTCCTCTTCTTTAGACTTTTCCTGATACACATTAATGCCTCTATAGCTAGGGCTCGATTCATGTTTGTTTACATTTTGCTCTTACCACTACAGTGTAGATGGATGATGCACGTAGACAATGATTTGTTCTTGCGTGCTGATGCCGATGAACGTAGGTCGTAGCTTGCGATTCAGTAGGAGATGTCATTGCATAGTCTGCATACATCAAACTTGATGTCGTACCCAAGCTTACTAAGATCCATGTTGCAGAGTGTAGCTGCCCCAAATTTAAAAGGTTGCAAAAATCTCACAGTCTGCTTTAGGCACCAAACATGAGTCTTTTGTAGTGAACTGTTACTGCTTTTCCAATGCAGATAGTGCCAGGTCAAGCATTTTTTTTTGTTTTTTTATTTAACCCAGACATTGCATTGTGCTCCATAACTGGGTATTTTATGTCAAAACATAATATTTTCCTACTCGAAGTGATTTTTGTGCCTAAACCTAACCACGTCAACCGCAGCATCATTGAAGTGTAAAGTTTCAGTGTATCTACTACATAATAATTTACAAATGTAAAATATTCATGGTTTGCAGAAACTTACAAGGACAGTTCTTCTGGCCATTGGGTTGCCCAAACACACTATCTGTTTTAGTCTCTGTGAGACTAGTGTCTTATTAAAGAATGATTCTGGTTTATTACATCTTAGGTTTTGCAGTTTTGACTTTCATTTCTATCACTTACAATAACATGATCAAGTTAACAGACGAGCTCTGGGAACAAGGTGACATCAGTGAAAAAAAGAGTAACAGGTTCGAGAAACATGATCAGTCAAACTTTCAGGCAGGTTGGAAACATACCAATATATTTGTTAAACTTATTTGGAAAAAAACAAAGACAGACTGTAAATATATTACACAAACATCCATCACAGTTTACAGACCCATCACTTTATGTGTTTGGTCCCTGACTATGCTTCAGAAGAGTCTGATTTGATTGAAGGTGCAGGCTGCATCTAACCATTTTGCTAACTTTTTCTAACTACAAACCCTGCATTCACTTCCTTCTCTCACATTTCTTATGAACATATGAATGCAACACCATGAATGCTTTTGGGGCAAGGTTATTTGAAAGTGTCTTTATCACCATTTATACAATCAGAGGAGTTCTTTGAGAGAGATCAAGGAGGCAGGAAGTCTGTACCCCTGCCTTCCAGTGTGACTGTTCAGACTTTGTTATACAAAAAACTTTCTGACAAGCATACTGAACCCTTTAATGTTTCTGCATGCAGGTAGTTCTCCTGTTCAATAACATAATTTCAGGTGCGTTATGACTAGCTTAGATTATCTGCATGAACCACTGATTTGTTCCCATCTGAGCTTTTCTTGACTTGTTAGACATTGCTGTAGTGATGTCGCCATGCTCCCAGAGCTAAGCAATTAACTTGGTGTGTTATCATGAAGGAGGTGGCCCCTGAACTCAAGTGACGCCACACACAACTGGTACTGCTCTTCCCCGAGCATGTTCATATGCAAAGACTCGGGTAAGATATAACGGAGTGTGTCTGTGTGTCTTGTTTTGCATGGATGCTTATTGCACTGTAAAGGTAGTGTAAGTACGCCCTCTACAGGCATTCATAAGGTACTTGAATGACAGGATGTGATGCCTCTTTAACACTGTGTATATTCTTATTTAATGGATATATTGTATTAGATCAGCTGTGCATTCATTTGAAAGCATGCTGACATGTTCAAACGCACATTTTATTGTGTGCACAGTGAAATACTCTCACACAGTGCAGAGTGACTGTATAGTGATGGGACCAGTCACAATGTGAAACATGAATTCTAACTGTGTTCCTAAGGATACATACTCTTTCTAGATAAAGATGTCCTACTTTTGTTTGCAGTTAAACCTAACTCATTGCATTTTTATAAGAGGAACACAGAGCTGTGTGTTGTTGTTAACATCTCAGTATATTTAAAAAAAAAGTGGGTGCCTTTTCATAAATAGACTATTTATGAGAAGGTGAAAAAAACCTGTACAATATATGGCCAGATTTTTTTGTTTTTGTTTATATATATGTTCTTGTTATCTCTCATTTATCTGTTTAGTGGATATGTTGATATGCAAATCCTCAGGTTCTCATTACAGCTTTGTGTTCTCTAATCAACTCTAGTCAGTCGTCTAGTTTTCATGCAACATAGCTACAGTTTGAACCTCACTGTGCCACAATGTCATTTTTTTCAGGAAATGAACCTTTTTGTGGAAAGCAGTGGCTTCAGTTATGTTAAGTAGACCTCAGCTTGAATCAACTTGGTGCTGCAGAAATACTGCATAATGTATATTTCAACTGCGGCACTGTACTCAATGCACAGTGACATTTGACCACACCAAAGAGAGTTGGCACCCCAGCATGTGGGAAATGATCACAATAGGGACATGTGACAACCAGTCAACATCAGCTTCCATTTAGTAGCTTTAGAGATGCAGTGTGTAATGGACTCCTTTTTATAGATCTTGAAAGTGGAGTGTTGGGAGTAGGCTTGGGTGATATGTAATTTCCTACCTTCATATCTGTTTGAAATTTCACTGGGGTATACGATATAAGTGAGCGGTGCTAAAACCACCACAAAATATTTGGAAAGCTAATATTGTTACACTTATTTTCCTTATGAAAAAGAAATACAACTGTATGCCTTTTGAATTCAACCTATTCTGAATCACGGAAGACTGACTAGGCTTAATTGCCTCATAAAGTCATAATAAAACACACTTCATTCAAACCTGACAGAAATAAAATAAAACTTATCGAAACCGTCTCAGTAACTCTTGCTAGTAATCTAGTTATTAAGTCCACGGTTCCAAAAATGGCCAGCTCCGGTTTAGTCCAAATAAATCCTTAATTAACCAAGTTAGATGTAAAAAACATATCGTTATTCCTCACAGTCTCTCTCTGCCTGCTGGCCGCCGGTGGTTTGCAGTTCTGTTACTTCTCCCTCAACCACTAGGTGTCACTGTGTCTTTCAGCTCAGCTGCACGTTCCACCAGTAGAGGCCAGAGATAGAGTTCTGGCGGTGCGTGCTGTACACTACATGCAATGAGTTCAAAAGAAAGAGGAGTGGCTGTATTTCTGATGCTATTGAAAAAGATACCTTTGGGATTTTTAAATACCCTGGTATACTGTAATACCGCCCAAGCCTGCTGAGGAGCGCTTATTTTTAATTACATTCACACTGTTTCTGGAAGCCAATATACTAAGTCAGGGATGTTTATTAGACATGAATGCTTGTCACAGTGTGATCTCACTGAAAACCCCTTCTTATGATGACAGAATATCCTGACATTGTGAGGCACAGTGCAGCTACAATTGAGAAATGCTATACCATGCGGTCCCTTGTCCATTCATATAACCATAAGAAATAACCAGAAAATACGCTAACAGAATTATTCCACATGGCCATGAATTACTATATACTACAGCCAACGTCTGTATGCGAGGCCCATGTGGGTAGCAAATTGGCCTTAAAATGGGCCCTGTGTGGGATTTTCACTGGTCTGATAACGGCCCTATGCCAATTGCCCACATGGGTTTACCCAAGTGGGTAACCCCTGGTTACCTCTGTCTTTTTTGGAAAGAATGCTTTCTTCCAGAACACTACAGCTCTGCCTGTTTTGTGTTCTACAGATGTGGCTCTGTGGTATTACAAATGTAGTTTGTCACTGCTGCACATCAGGGACCATATGAACACTACTTTGGCTCTCTGTGCACAACCTCATCTCATCACGGTCATCTGAAAACTGTCACACAATCTCCATTGTATTTGTAATTATTTGGGTTTTGTACAGTTAGATAAACGTACAATCATCCAAACCAGGCTGTGTTAACCTGCTTCTCAATCTCTCCTGCCTGCTCTCCTACTTTATTGTTTCTTTAATGTTCCACTCTTCCACCCTCATCTACTTTGTTGTTTAACTGTAGCCTGTGTGATGCTTAGTCAGTTTCATTATTTGTAAGTCAACATAATGATAGTGAATGATAGGGACTTTGATTCAGTTACCAATATGCAAGACAATAAATGTGTTCATGTGACCCACTCTTTTTTCTGTTTTGTGTAATGTGTGTGTGTGTGTGTGTGTATTTTTTCTGTAGCACTATATATATAAATGAGGAACTAAAAAAAATAGCTATAATAAAATTAAATTAAATTATAATATGTCTTTAATTTAAAGTAGGCCAGCAGACATAACAGATGAAGATATCAGGCTGTGGCTAAGAGGTAGAGCGGGTCGTCCTCTAATCGGAAGGTCAGCAGTTCAATCAGCAGTATCTCTCAGTATCCTTAGGCAAGATACTGAACCGCAAATTGCTCCCGATGCTGCGTCATCGGAGTGTGAGTGTGTTTGAATGATTACTGAGTAGCAGGTGGCACCTTGTACGGTAGCCTCGGCCACCATTGTGTAAATGTGTGTGTGAATGAGTGAACATGTAGTGTTAAGCCCCCCCCACACACACAAATATACACCAGAGCACTGATTGACATTCTTTAAAGGTCAAAAGAGGTCATAATAATAATAATAATAATAATAATTATAATAATATCAATGAAGTTGAAAAAAATGGACACAGACAGAAACAAAAGCAAACAAACACAAAGAATTCATCTTCATATCACATCAAGAGGTTAAATAAATTGGAATAAAAAAATGTTCTTAAAATCTGTTGCTTCTTTTGCTGTTTGTAAGAGCAAGAAAGGAAAGTGTTCAGTTAAAATCAGTCAAGAAAAGATGGAGAGAGGGTTGTTAACCTAAACATTTTTGTATCACTTGTATCATCATAATAACAGAATATATCTTAAAAGGTAAAATAAAGAGTGATATTGCAGATATTGAAAAGATGAGAACTTAAATTAGACTAAAATGCATTGTTATTTTACACTGAAAGAATAAATGGATTAAAATATCATCAGCAAAAATTTTCTGGATAGATTTTATGCAAAATTTTTGAAATGAACTTCTTTGACTATGTTAGGAATACAAAATTTGTGAGCCAAAATACATGTTTTTGCCGGTTAATCATCCAGATAAAATACATGTCATTTAAAAAACAAATATTTATATTTTTTTTAAAAACATGACTGCCATAAAACGGACGCTCAGAATGGGTGACGTCAGCTACGCTGCGTCCATGTTTGGCTCGCGCTCGAGGGGAGAGCCCTATGTGTGTTCATGGGGATGACACACTGGACCGTATTCAGTACCGTTTTTTGGTCTCGTCCATCTTCACATCACCGGTACACATATGCGTTACAGCTGTACCACTGACCACCTGACATTACCGTTACGTTACCCAGGAGAGCGTCTCGCGCCGCCGCTGCTCGGTGTGAATGAATCCGCGTGCTCACAGAGGACCGTGAAGAGCTGCACCGGGGTTTCACCGTTGTGTCCCTGCAGACCAGAGGTGAGCAACGACACCAGCATTAACCGACCACTGTCACACCGCAGATAGCACCGAAACACACAAACATGGCACCGAGCACAGCTGTGTCAGGTGTCTGTGGGTGTCGGTGTGTCGGCTACATGTGGAGTTGTTTAGCTAGCTTACATGTTCACGTTGTTTCAGCAGCACTTTCATCACAGTTTCGACGTGTACCCGTTCACTGCAGTCACTTCTGTAACAAGCCACATCATCACAGAGTGGACTGAGGCAAAATTCATCTGAAATATCAAATAACAAAACTGCATATAAGAACAAAAATGTGCCTTTTCGTTTTAAAGGGGGCCTACACCCATTTTCAAAATGCATACGTTATTGTTATGGTCCAAGATAGTCCAAAAATAGAATTGAACATCTCTCTCAAATCCAAAAACAAGAGTGTTAAAACTTGTGATGTCGCAGGGTACAAGTGTGGAGCTGCTCCACAGACAATGAACTATAAAACATGTTCTAGATGACACTGAGATCAGCCAGGAATGTTCTGTGTACGGGGGAACATTTCTGTTTCAGCTCTGAGAACACTGCTATAGACTAAAGCTCATCTGGGTATAAAAGAGACAACAAATATTCTGTGGGTCCACAAAATCAGGCTCCCAATCAGTTGGCAGGTTTCCATTAAACTTCAATTGTGCAAATTGAAACTGCGAATATAAAATTAATTAAATTAATTAATTAACAAACTTCATAACTAAATAATAAATAATTAACTAACTTCATGGCAACATAACAATTTTGGGAAAAAATCCAAACACTTACTGCAAAAAAGTTTTCTATCACCGCCCAGAGATCCCTCATATGTGACCACTCCCATGTATAAGGGGCTTGTCTTTCCATTATGGCTCCATAACACGTCTACGTGGCCTTGGATTGAAAATATTGATGGCTAGTGCGGTGGCTGCAATAGAAATAAAGCTGCTAATGTTTTGAACATCCATCACCATGTTCCTAGGAATGTTATCACCAGAGGAGAAGTGACATAACTCAGTTGGTAACGCGGTCATCTCGCAATTGTGTTTTATGGACATTTCTAAAATATCGCTGAAGATGTGTGCAAATTTCTAATGGAAACACCAGCAGATACAGGAAAGAATCGAGATTCTTATGTGAATCAATTTTTTTCCCCCACCCCTAAAATTCAACTAAGCTACTGTCTTCTCTCGTTGTACCATTGTACTTGGCATTTCAATGAGATGGTCTGCTATCACAAGTTCTCCTGATGTTTTATAAGCTTAATGGAGAGCTGTACTTTCTTGGTCCAGGTATTTGGCATAGAGGAGGGCAGTAGCCTTGTAGGACTGCTGTATGCTGCTTCTGAGGTACCCAGTAAGTGACATTTGTGCCACGGCAGACCCACGCACTGGTGCTGATGGTGTTTGCAAAAGAAGACGCCATCAGCCCAACCCTAGTCAAATTTTTTATTTATTTTTTAACACTAACAGCAAACAGAAAACAGCAAACAAGACATAAAAACGATGACAAAACAAAGACAAAAACCATTTACATATACACTATATATATATATATATATATATATATATATATATATATATATATATATATATATATATATATATATATATATATATACTGTATATATTAACATTTTATACAATGTCTATACATAAACATAAAGGAAACACAGGGAACCAAAAACAACACAGAAGTATCTAACTAAGAATCCATAAATCATACAAAAATTCTTAAGGCTTCACATATTTATAGTCCTTTAAGTACTTTTTGGTTCTTAAGTCCTGCCAATGTCCCAATGTAATGTTCGTTTTCCAGTTTGAATTGTTGAAACCATGTTTTTTTTTCAGTCCATCTGGATTTATGTATGTGGTACTTCCCAAGTAATATGAAGAGGTTAAACAAAAATGTCTCTTTGCATCCAACACTGTGGTCAACATACCAGACAATGTCCTTTATATTCAAGTCCCAGTCGATTTCTTACAAACCTCCCATATCTACCCAAAACAGCTTGACACGAGGGACATTCATAGAACAAATGAAGCACAGTTTCGAGCTCAGATTTACAAAATACACACATTTCATCTGTATCTCTGAATCTGGAGAGTACTTTTTTGACTGGATAAATCAATTGTACAATTATAAAGGAAACTTCTCCTATCTTGTTGGTGATACAATATTTTGTATTTATATTCCATACTAATTTCCAGTTGATACTTTGAACTTTTGCCTCCCAGAAAGCCTTAATAGAAGGAATTGATGTTTCCTGACACAGACTCCTGATATGACAGTAATTGCATTTCTTGTCTGTGAGGGTTAGACCTCCTAGCATTGGTTCAGATGTAAATTGAATGCCTTTATCTAAAGAGTTGCATCCCTCGACCAGTCTCAGGATGCCAGAAGGTATCTCATCAGAGACAACAGCATATTCCTTTGGAGTGACTGGAATTCCATACTTTTTTAAAAATTCTGTGTAATACAGTAAACATCCATCTTTGTCCAGCAATTGTGTCACCATCAAGATACCATACCTCACCCAGCCATCAAAGTATATGGATTTATTCTTGTTTTTGATGTATCTGTTATTTCAAATTAAACATTTGTGGGAAGAGAAGTTGTGTTTGAAAGCTATCATCCCTGCTAAAAATACTTGTTTATGAATACTAGATAACTGGATGGGAATTTTGTTTATATCAAAATCACATTTCAACAAAAAATCAATACCACCAGCACTTTTACAGATCAGAATTGGAATAATATACCATATTTTATTCTTACCTAGCATATAATTTTTTAACCATTTAACCTTTAGGGTAGTGTTTGAGCTGTTAAAGTCAAATGCATTAAGACCACCATGAGAGTACGGCTTACATAGCACACCCTTTTTAAGGTAGTGAGGTTTGTTTCTCCTAATGAAATTAAGCATCTTAGAGTCAATTTGTTTAATTAAGGCTTGAGGAACATCCAACACCAGGGCTCCATATATGAGCCGTGATAAACCCTCACTTCTTGACAACAAAACTTGACCATTTAATGACAGATCTCTTGAAAGCCAACTATTGCATTTTTTACCCATCTTCTCGATTAGTGGAGCAAAATTTAAAGTGGCTCTCTTCTTGATTTTTGCAAATTTTAATGCCCAGGTATGATAACACATCTTTCACAGGGATCTCACATATCTCAGATGAATCCACGGGTTTGTCTTTTAAAGGGAAGAGGTCACATTTCTTGACATTAATTCTCAAACCTGCTACAGAGGAGAAGACATTAAGACATTCTAAGGCTTTTCTCACTTCACATTTATTCTGTAAAAAGATTTTGGTGTCATCTGCCAGTTGACAGGATTTTAACTCTGTTCCATCCAATTCAATACCTTTGAAATGATCTTTCTTAATATACAATGTCATTGTTTTCATAATTAACAAAAACAAGAAGGGAGCAATTGGATCTCCTTTTTTAATCCCTCTTTCAATGCTGAATGTGGGTGTGGCCCCATGTGGTAATTTAACTGAACTATTACAACCTTCATATTAAGTCTGAACAGCTCGAGTAAAGTAGCCACCAAATCCAGAGAAATCCAGCGTGTTGAACAGGAAGGTATGCTCAACCGTATCAAAGGCCATACAAAAGTCCACAAATAGAATGAAGCTATTATCAGAAATTAAGGCATTATCACCAATTAAGTTTAGAATTAGGCAAATGTTATTAGATATATGCCTTCCTTTCATAAAACCTGATTGACAGTCATCAATAATTGTATCAAGGCATAGCTTCAACCTTTGAGTGAATATTAGAGCTAATAATTTAACACCATTATTTATGAAGGTTATTGGTCTTTTCCTGGCTTTGGTAGTAGGGAAATAAGACCATGAGACATGGTTGCAGGCATCCTTCCAAACTCGATTGCCTCCTTGAAGACACCTAAAAGAAATTCTGAGATGTCCTCCTGAAACGCTTTAAAGAATTCACTGGTTAAGCCATCATTACTTTGGGATTTGTTGTATTTTAATTTCGATATGCACAATTTAATTTCTTATAGTGTTATATTTTGATCACACATCTTTTTGGATTCGTCATGTCATTCGTCATATAGATTTTGAATTTTGCCTAATTAATAAGAAAAAGTCTATGTCATCATTGTCACTGTTTTTTTTTATACTGTCGCTCATAGAATTTTGTAACAAAATGCTTGATCTCATTGGGATCTTCTGTAATCTGGCCATTAATATTCAATCTGACCAAGGAGGACTTTTCAGCATTTCTTTTTTCCAAATTAAAAAAGTATTTTGTGTCCCTCTTCTAACCATTTTCTCCTTGATCTAACAAAGGCACCTCTTGCCTTCTCTTCATAAATCAGGTCTAACTGTAGGTGCAGCATATTCAAATTATCCTTGTCCTGACTGCACTTATTTTCCTTTCCATATATCGCAATAATTTCTGTAATAATATTGTCTTCTTTTATTCGTTTATTTTCTGCAATTTCTTTACCTCTCTGAATAGCCAATTTCCGTATACAATATTTCACTTAATAATTCCTATTGCCCACCATAGGAATTCAGACTTTTAGCTTTGTTCAACAGCCCTTAATAATCAGTCTGGCACTGTTCAGAAACTGTTCCTCTTTTAGGAGCATGTTGTTCACTATCCAGTAACAAAAACTGGGCTTTCTTCCTTGCACTGTATCACTTAAGTTTATTAATGTATAAATTGAATTGTGGTCTGTATGGACTGACGGTTCTATTTTAACATCCAGAACTTGGTTTTCTAGATCTCTAGATATTAGCCAGAAGTCAATCCGTGACTATTTGGACGTATCTTTATGCACCAAGTGAATTGCATTTTGTCTGGATTCCTATGTCTCCATATGTCAAAACAGTTCAGATTTAGGCATAGGTTGTCAAATTCAGCAGTACAGTTGGCTCTTGTAGGTCTTGGTGGAATACAGTCTAGTACAGGATCTTTTATGGAGTTCCAATCTCCTAAAATTAGCTTTGCATTAGGAAATGTATTTATTAAACTGGATATCTCCTCTTCAAACTCCCGAAACAGTGCTCTATTCTGTGAACTGTTATTTGTAGCAAAAATGTTACCCATGATGAACACAATGTCCCTTTTTTCCAGCACTAAAATTAGCCATCTTCCATAGTCATGTGCTCTGCTTTTCAAAACATTACCACTAAACTGTCCTCTCAAAATTGCAACACCTGCGGATGCCTTGGTTCCGTATGACATCCATATCTTATTACCCCATTGACTCTTCCAGAAATTATAGTCAGATTTTAATGCATGTGTTTCTTGTATAAAGTAAAAATCAGCCTTAAGTCTCTTACAGATTAAAAAAAAAAAAGATTTTCTTTTTTATATATCTCTGATACCCCAAACATTGATTGAGCACACTGATAAAGTACTTTTCTTCAAATGAAGAATTAATTAACAAAAACTTTCCACCTTAAAACTAAGGAAAAACATGTATCACAAAGACATATACATGTGTAGGCCTACCTGTCCAAAACGCAACCAAAATACTGCTGTGCCATGCGCTGCCTTGCTTCAAAAGCTTAACTAAATTAACTGTCGGCATGACACCGACCTGCATACCTTCTATGCCCGCACTTCTCTCCTATCAATTAAGGCTTTGGCTCCGACAAAGAAAGCTTTCTTCCCTTTTTTGCGTGCTGCTTCGATCTGAGGCCACAATTTCGAGTCTCCTTGTCCTTAGTTGTCAAGTCTTCTCCAGACCCCAGCTTCCTGGATGCAAGGTCGCTTTTTACCACTTTATACTGCAGTTTAAAGTCTCTCTCTGTCACAGAGATGAGGAAATACAAAGATGTTTGTTTTACCTCAACTTTGTTGCTTCCCTTTCAAAACAAAAACCCTCTGACTGTGTCTCTGTGGACAGAATGCCATCAGTTGCTTATACAATGCATTTTATTTTGAAACATTTACAGGATGGGGTTGTCAGCTGTGCAGTAGCTTGTATAACTTCATAAATAAGTGAAATAAGTGCTTATAAATATGAAAATACAGCACTTATATCAGCAGGCAGTGATATGCCTGAAGGCCCAGTTAAGGCTGGACTATTCTGATGCAGAAAGAATGTACTGGTTATAATTATTTATGTTAGAGAAAAGTTATACTGTTATTCAAATTGCACTAATTTTACTGTAAGATGTTTTGTTGGGCTGCTAGATTTGAGGTTTGTTAATGTAATAAAGAGTAACTGTTTTGTTACTCCTCCTAAAAGTGACTTGAATTTTACATTGTTTTATTTATTTTGCTGTTGGATTGCTAAATGTAGATTGCACTACATTCCTTTTATTTGAGTGGAACAAGCTCTTGCATTAATTTTATTTTGGAGAGACTTCATATCAGACTGTAAAACACAGATTACCAGTTAAGACTGGGCTATTTTGTTGGGGAATAATGCCCTGCAGTGTATGACAAGTTTAAAATGTTATTTTTGGTAAATTTGTTGTTATATTAATCAAGTAATAAAAAATAATAGTTAGATCAATTAAAAAAAAAATTGATCAATTGATCGATTAAAAAAAATAATGTTAGGTGCAGCTTTATTTATGACCAACTACCTGCAAAACTAAAGGACTATCCATGAGCATTATAGCTGTAACCATAACTATAATGACAACGATGTGTGGATCCACAATGATTAATGATAACGTTCGCAGAGCTCACGCTACGCACTCCACGAAAATGGTTGTGATGAGCTGCTGCTGCTGTACGCGGAGGAGACTGAGGAGAAACAAACAGAAAACAAGAAGGATATAAGTTCACAAAATTCTTAACAGACGACAGCAACAATCAAACACTTTATTACAAGAGCTGTCTGGCGATGGTGAAAGAGAACATCAGTGAAGACAAAACCAACTTCAGAGACCCCATCAGTGCCAGAGAGCATTTGGCTGCATCTCACAGGGAAAAATAATAGGGCATATAGCCGTTAACAGCCGTGATTGAGTGCTTCTACCATGTTAAGGGTTGCTCCTAAATCCTAAATGAAAGAATGAAGCTGCAGTAAAGAAGCTGACATTGTAAGCACTCCTGAAACTTTATTTTAGAAAGTAAAGAAAAATGTCCCTGAAATTGACATTTTAAATTCAGAGGATTTGGATCAAAATTCAAAAAAGTGTTGCCTATAAATCATCATATTAAGGTGATGTTTTTCAAACACTTTGGACTTTTTATTTCATCTTCATCTCCTGATAGCAGTCAGCAGCTCCATCTACTGGCCACAATCTGCTACAGTCAGGGAAACAAGTTAATTATTGATGATTAAATTCACAGGAATAAAAACAGAAAGAAAAACAAACAGTAAAATAGTGCACAGTTTTATACATATTTTTCAACATAAAAACAGACGTTTTGTTGTGGTCCAAATTAGATTTTAGGATCTATGTTGGATGTGAGGTCTGTTAGTATTTCTATTGTTCATAAAATTGCTCCAAAATAGATTGTTTTTAACAAAATAAAGTTTTAGGAGTGCTTACAATATCAGCTTCTTAACTGCAGCTTCTTTCTTTCATTTAGGATTTAGGAACAACCTTTAACATGGTAGATTCACTCAATCACGGCTGTTAACAGCTATATGATCTATTATTGCGTTGCAGATGACACGAAAAAATCATTTTTCCCTGAGACATGCAGCCAAATGCTCTCTGGCACTGATGGGGTCTCTGAAGTTGGATTTGTCTTTACCGATGTCCTCTTTTACCATTGACACAATGCCAGCTAACTGATGCTGATTCAGACCAAAGAATCAATGACACTTGTCTTCAGAAGATGACAGCTTTCGTAATAGAGTGTTTGATGTCAGTCCTGTCATCTTTGAAGAATTTGGTGAACTCATATCCTTCTAGTGTTTTGTTTGTTTCTCCTCAGTCTCCTCGCAGTGTGCAGCAGCAGCTCATCACAAATATTTTCATAGAGTGTGTAGTGCGAGCTCTGCGCCGCTGTTACAGAACGTTACTGTTCATCAGTGTGGATACTCACGTTGTTATCTCTATAGTTACGGTTAGAGCTAAGACCTACAGTTGTCCTTAGGTGTTGCGGTGTGTGGACACAATAAAGTGGGGGGTTCAGGATATTGGGCCTCATTTGATCTAAAGAGAAAATTTAATCTTTGAACCAACAGTTTGGTTTTATTTTAAGTTTTATTTGAATTTTATTTTCATTTTGTTTTTAGTTATACACAGTGTTCACCAAGATTATGACATTCATAAATGTTTTCTTAAGTGTTCTTAGGTGACGACAGACTATGCGCACTCAAGAGCACATTTATGCACATTTTGAAAATGTTTCTGTATGTATCTTAATGTACATTCATCTGCAAGTGCATGTGAATGCCAAAGACTGACTCTTTCTATGTGTGTGTGTGTGTGTGTGTGTGTGTGTGTGTGTGTGTGTGTGTGTGTGTGTGTAGAATGCCGTCTCTGTCAGAGCAGCTGCAGGAGGTGCGGAGTCGGGCTGAGGTGTGTCTGTACTCAGGTGGCAGGGTGGTGGAGGTGCGGGTTGGGGTGATGGCTATGGCTAATCTGCCCCTACCACCCTGCTCCAAATACTGCCACATCGCTGCAGAAACCATGGTCATAGAAAACAGCTTTGGCAGCAACAGGAAGGAGGTAAGAGAGAACAAGCGCACATAAAATGACATGTATGAATTATTTGTTTTACAGCCGTTTTGTAGCACCCTATGATTAACCCGTAGGGACTGTTTGGCACATTTCACGCACTTGTCATTCTTCATTTTTTGATAATTTTGGCTGTGTTTATGCATATGGCATATATTTTGACAAGATTGTGTATCTTTGTTTAACCTTGGAATTCCCAGCTTAGCTCTTACAATAAGTAGGAGCTGTGTACTGTGTGACTATTTTGTTTGCTGTGTAAACAAAATTTCTGTTAAGGTAAAAAAAAAATGCTCCATTGAAACCCAATTAAACTGCAATTTTTGATCCCACAGCCATCACAGCATTAAAACATGCATTGTTTCATTCAGGGCTTTTGCCTTGGAATTTTTCATTTTTACAATTTTCCACCTGATGATGACATTTTTACCATATTTGGTCTAGGGAGAAAATACATGTTATTTCCACTAGGTGCACTGTCACAATCAGTGTTGCTGCAAATCATTGACATATCTCAGACTCTCGTGGTCATCCAAAAATAAATCTACTTTTCATGTAGTATATTGAAAAAAAAATCTATCTATCTATCTATCTATCTATCGATATATATATATATATATGTATATATGTATATATGTATATATAAATTCATCTAAAACACAGTGGTGTCATGACAAAAACCTGGCATTTAATTCTGAAAAGTAACACATATTTGAAATTTAAGATTAGGGGTTAGGATATTTGTAAAAAAAAAAAAAAAATCAACTCAATAAAAGTAAAAAATAATATAATTTAATAATTTTTTAATAGCCTGTTTTTGAAAAGCACATTTTGTGTGCAGAGTAGTATGACTGTGAGTATTTGACACTGCACAAAAATAATTCTGTATAAGAATCAATGTTGCTGCTGATCATTGTCACATCCCAGTCTGTCACAATTAAAAAAAAAAAAAACTACTTAGCATTTAGTATTAGGGGTGGGGGGAAAAATCTTTTCACATAAGAATCTTGGTTCTCGTTTTCAACGATTCAGAATCGATTTAAAAATCCTAAACATCGATTCTTAACCCTCTGAAATTTTTATCATTTAGAAAAGTATTAATAGTTTTGGGACCGTTTGTCAGATCGCCAGTGAAAGCTGCCGGCTGTGCCGTTCAGAGAAAGGACTCTGATGCATCGTAGCTCTTTTAGAAGCCTCAGTATCCAGCCTGGGAATTCGGGTGTTTTTACGGGACCTTGTTCAATAAATCCATAATGATAGATCCGATATTGGGTGTCTTCCGTCCATATTTTAATCATATTTCGTTGATAAAAGTTAGGCTTTACACGATCACGATTTTTGGGCCGATCGCCGATCACCGATCAGTGAGTGTAAATAAACCGATAACCGATCACCGATCCGATCACGTTCGGAGTTTGAAGTTTGAGTCAATCCACTGGGCCGTTAAACTCAGTAGTGACATTGGGCTGACGTCCGAGGACCAAATGTCTGTAGTGAAACTGATAGAAGGATTGCCTTCCATCAGAAGGCTCTCTACACGTGAATGGACATCCCGGTGTACCTCACTCAGACCTGTCTCACCGCAATACGTGCGCCCTGGGAGGCGGTAGCGTGGATCAAAGTAAGTTAGCAGCCGTTGAAATGCAGGGTTCTCCACAATATTAAACGGCAGGTCAGACAGCACAATAAACTCCATCAGCCTCCTTGTGCCACCCCTTGCCTTCTCACTGTCCCGACTATACGGACGAGCAGCACTGTCCAAAGTTGTTTGCTTTAGCATCCGTTTCGGAGTTTGCTTTTCTTTTTCTTTCTCCGTGCTGCGTTTCTTGAACTCGACATGCTCCTCCGGATGTATCTTTTCCAAGTGCCTGATTAAATTTGTCGTGTTGAAAGTTTTTGCCGATGTTCCCCCGCGAGGTACTGTAGCGTTGCATATATTGCAGATAGCTTGTGCTATGTCTGTTTCTCTCACTTTGAAAAACTTCCACACCTCCGACATCTTTGTTTGTGTCGCAAACAAAGATGTTGCTGTCGTGAAGATTCAAAGAAACTTTATTGTCCGTCACATAGCGACAGTACTCAAAACAGGAAGAGGCACGAAGACGAAAATGAAGTTTTTTTAATCATGAATCATTAGCTCTCGGATACAAACAAATAAACATGTCGATGCTGTGAAACTAGTTTGGAGTAAATGAGACAGATTAAAAAAATTTCAACACGACCATGACATCATTGATCGGATCGGTGATTTATGACATGACGCCCGATCCCGATCATTTCAAAAAATGCCAAATATCGGCCGATCTGATATAGCCGATATGATCTGTGTAAAGCCTAATAAAAGTACATTAGCACTGATGCTAAGCGACGTATCAGTTTCCAATGGATCCTTTGCAGAGAGGTCAGAGGTTTGTTGTGGTCTTGTCCACCAATCGGAAGATGATCTGACGCTTTGTATCCGCTTACGTATGCCACATGTCTTCTGGTGCAATCTGCACTGTGATTGGCCTGATCCTACTGTATCTCTCGCTCTGTGTTATTGTGCCTTGTGCATTTGAATAAATGGTGGTAGCCCCTTTAATAATAATGAGACGAGGGTAAATCAGGAGACAGTCTAACAAGCAGCAGGGCCTCATATGGATGTAAACTTTGTGTTCACTGCAGGCGGAGCAGGCAGGAAAATCAGGCCCTTCTCTGAAGTGTCAGGAGTGTGATGTGGCCCTCTGCAGCATCACAAAGAGGAGCTGCTTTGCAGAATGGCACAGATAATGGGATACACAAACAACTGCAAAAAAAAAAAAAAAACAGTTGAAAAGTGTGTCCATTTTTTGAACTATAATAATTACAATGTTTATTTTTTCACTCTCTGATTCCCAACACTTGGGAGAAAGGTTTTCTACAACAAAAAACCTTGAACATAATAAAACCTCCATAATTTCATACACACTTTGCTTTCATAACATAATATGCCACTGGCAAAACAGACTAGAGTAGATCCTGAAATTACACCTCCTGTATTTTGAATGGGGAATTGATTCTATATGGAATCGTGACCCCAAGAAGCGAAATTGAATCAAATCGTGAGATACTGAAAGATTGATACCCCTATTTAGTATATTGAAAATAATTAATTTTGGTTGTTTTTCTTTAAAAACAAATTGGCATCATGACAAAAACCTGGCATTTAAAGGGTTAAAATTCAGAAAATGAATGAATATTTGATATTTATGATGAGGACTGATGTTGGTTAAAAAATGAAAGTAGAAAATAATAATATTTTATAATAGGCGTATTCTGTGTGCAGAGTGATAGGAGTGTGTGTAATATTAAAGCAGGCCCTAGAACCAACCTGAAGCGGCAGCATTTGGTGGACTGCAGGTTTTGGCACTTCTGCACTGGCTTTGTTTTTTGGCCTTGGAGGTTGGGGCTTGATTGTATGTTCCTATGCAGGGGCCCTTAAGTAAAAACTGAACTAGAGTCTGACGATATGGTTATATCAAATTGGCAAATAAAATTACTTGTGTGTTTTGAATCTTCAACTGGTGAAACTTTGTGTGATCATCTGCTCATTGATAAGTTTGTTTTGACTGTTTTATGAAAAAATATTATATTATTATATTATATAAAACTGATGGATAAGGAAAAAAGCTTACAGCTCTACCAATGTTATGTGTTTC